>NW_012110397.1:210324-216011 GCF_000951045.1 Mandrillus leucophaeus | reverse complement strand
ACTTGGTAGTGAGGATAGTGTATTAATTTTCTATTATTGCACAACAAATTACCACACTTAATGGCTTGAAACAGCATAAATTTAAATTTAGTAAAACGGTGTAGCCACCAAGGAAAAGAGTATGGAGGCTCCACAAACAATTAAATGTAGAAATGCCCTGTAATCCATAAACTTCACTTTTGGGTATATACCAAAAGAATTTAAAACAGAGACTCCAAAATATATGTTGTTTATGTTCATAGTTCATGTTCATAGAAACTTATTCACAACAGCTAAAAGGTGAAAAAAAAAACCCAAATGTCCATTGATAAATAGATAAACAAAGTGTGGTATACAGATTACAATATAATATTATTCATCTTCAAAAAGAATGAAATCGTGATTCACGCTACAACGTGAATGAATATTGAAAACATTATGCTAAGCGAAATAAATCAAAATTGACAAGCCTTTGGACAGATAAATGAATATGTGGAATAAAGATAAGTGTAATTGTATTAGTCTACTTATATGAGGTACCTAGAATGTCAAATTTGTAGAAAATTAGAATAGTGATTACTAGGGATTCAGGGGAGGAGGAAATGAGGAATTATTGTTTCATAGGTACAGAGTTTCAGTTTGGGATGATGATAAAAGTTCTGGAGATGGATGATGGTGATACATATACAACGTAAATATGTTTAACAGCATTGAACTGTACATTTAAAATGATTAAAATGGTATTGGTAGTACAGCAGTTTACACATCGAAAGGAAACACATTACAAACAACATAAGGAAATTTTAAAACACCCACTACAATATCTTACTTTATTAAAATTAAGAATCCCAGCAACAAATAGAAGATGCCAAACATTTCCAGAGCACAAAAATGGGGCAGGCAAAGATTTGGCGATTAGACTAGCATTACGCTTATGAGATATAATATGGAAATCTAGAAGAAATGAAACCATGAGTGATGGTGAGAAGTCATTTTCATGAATGAAAACTCTTAAAATTTAAATATTTAGGAAGTCATAAAAGTTTTGTTTCGCCAGTATTAGGGGAACAATTAAAACAGAGGAAATACGAAATCAAGGGATGGCATCTAGCACAGAACAGAAACAAAGGAAATTCCCATTTTATGGTCATTTTAGGATGGCCGCTGTGCCACCCTGCAGAAGAGTGCAACAGGATAGTGATCCCAAGGAGAAATCTTTCCATTCCCTACTGCCTTAAATATTGGAACTAATATTTTCAATGTGACAATATTGAATGGAGTGTTTCAGTTCCGCGAGTGTATTACCTAATACACAAACAAATTAAATTAACAAATAAATATATTTTCTCACCATTCCACTTTAACCAAAAAGTCACATTTACATCGTATTTTATAACCCCTTAGAAAACTCTTCTCATCTATACCTACTGACAATATTCTCTTTTGATACTTTGAGTATTGTGGTAGTTGATACATCACTATTAATTAAATGTAAGGTAGCACAGGTGCAGATAAAACTTCAATTAGCACTTAATGTTACCGGTGTTAAATAAATTAAAACTTCGAAAAATCTCTAAGAAAAAAAGCCCACTTATTAATATAAATTTAATTAGAAAGGAAATTTATTTTAAATTAATCAAAATTTTCAATTTTATTTAGGGTAATATACTTTGGCTCTCTGAGCAGTCTTTTTGAATGGTGTGTCTTTTGTGGATATTTTAATAATTCTTAATTTAGCTTTCATAGAAGATTATACACATGCATATGAACACAAATATCTACCTGCACACCCTTAAAAACACATGTCTATTGAAATTCCATGGCAAGGAGTTGGCACCTGGAAAACTTAAGGTGAGTGTCCCGTTGACAATCTGGAATTCTCATCAGATACTCTCCAAGAATGTTCTCCAAACAGTCAAGTCTGCTTTCCACTTCTTTACACGTTGCTGGCGCTTGTCATCCTCCTCCAGTAAAACTAAATCCTTTTTCCGTTCACCTGGCTCAGTATTGCTTCACATTTTCTGTCCAGCTGCTAGAAATGTTGCCTTGTCCCTGTTGCCAATTGTTTCCTCAGCCAATACATTTTCCTACATTGCCTCTTTACAATACTTTGCACATATGTAATGCTTTCGTAAGTAGGTTCTCAAAGTTCTTCCAAATATGCTACTTCATTAGTCTTCTTGGTAATCGTGTAATGAATACAGGTCCAAACAATCCCAAATTTGCCAATGAATTGGATTTTCAAAAGTCATTTTGATGTTGGTTGTTTGGAATCCATAGGCAAAACATGGAGACTGGATCTCAGGGCAGTCTGAATATGTTTCCACATTATACAACTGAAGGATACAGATCTATATAAATGAAAATGCTTGGGCCATCCAGTATGTATTGTAGTATTTCTGTGGAATTATGCATTAGAAAGACCAGCTGAGGATTCTGGAAAAATATTCCCTCTGCTGACTTCCTGGAAAGAGAGTTTAGTAATTCCTTATTCAGTACTACCCAGTTCTCATCTTTAATCGATATAATCGCTAAGACTTTAGAGAAGAACTAATTTATTCCTAATCTGCAAGTGGCAGCCTGATCTAGGGGAATGCTAGCAGAATAAGGGAAAGAGATGTGAAGGTAAAAGGATGGTAGTGGGTTACAGAAGCAGTGGGACTGGGTTCCTAATTTAAGATCTCTCTCCCTCTCTCTCTCTCTCTCGCTCTCTCCTTCTGTCTCTCTCTCTCTCTCTCACTCTAGCTTTTCAAAATTTTACTTACAAGAACTGTTTTTAACAACTACTGTCACTTCCCATTAATGTTTCTCAATACTTTGGTACATTGTAAACTAGAAAACAGTTACACAGTTTCTTTCTATATTTTAAAATATAAATATATAGGAAGAGACACTTTTGAGATAGCCTAAGATTTTCTAGTAAATATTTAAAACTTTGAAGAGATAAAAACAAATTTTTTGAAGGCAAGGAACAACCACACATTGGTTGGTGATGGTGGCTACGATGTGCACACACACAAAAAACTGAGATAATATTGATCTATATTTGGGAGAAATAGTCTAAATATTTCTGTAAATATTTTAGAGAAAAACTCACCTTATTTGACGCATTAGCACAGTAGAAGCACAGATTCTGAAATTATAAGAAAGAGAGAAATTAGTATTTATGGAATGAGGATAGGGTGGGGTCACTCATTCACAGACGTGAATTAAGAAGAGTTGGATACTGCCATCAAATCAGCTCTAAGTGGTTAGAAAGAGTGGCTGTGATGTGAGAGAGGGAGTGGGGTTGGGGGAATTTTATGTATGCATATCTCTAGGTAAAAGTGTAAGGAGAAGGGGCTTACAGCAAGAGGAAAGAAATAAGAACTGAGGACAGGGAGGACACAAAAAATATTTAAGGGTCCATGCAATGATATGAAAAAGGTTAAGTTGCTAAAGATGGCATTCACAGCTTGCTTGTTTTCTATTAATAACTTGTTAATAGTTTTCAGATTTTTCCTATTGTCACAGAAAAATAGAATTTATGTTCTGTGCTAGAACTTTTTTTTACAGTCTGCATATCCGATTTCATATACTAGCTGTGTTCAGATTATGAAAATTCAAATAATTCTTTTTAGTTTTCATTTTCCCTTTGTTTTGTGAGGCTGAAAATTTGAGACATTATGTGCAGACATCAGTTAAAAGAAAAATATGAGAGTGGCGAAATAGGATGTTGGCCAAGGCCTATGCCCCTCTCTTTTCCCATCTTTCTCTCCTTGATACTGTGTCACTTAGGGGAAGAATTAGATCCTCCATATCATCAGAGATATTAAGTGAGAAACCATCTCTGGGTGTTTGGGGATTTCAAACACCTTGTCAGTGTTTGTAATCACAAGGATCAGAGGAGAGATGAGAAATAAAGTAGGTGTCAACGTTTTTAGAGTTTGGGAAGGGGTTTCTGGGCCAGTAATTTTCAGTGATTGTTTTCAGGCTGTGTATTAAATATTTTGACCTGAGTCTTGGAGGTCAACTAACCTGATCTTTCATTTAAGGGATGCTTGTAGGTCAACTGAGTACCTTATGGGAACAGTTTAGATATGGTTCCCAGAAACAAATGGTAAAGGAGATGTCTTACTTAATAGCCTACTGATCTTAACTTAAATGAGTAAATTTAAATGTAAAATCTTCTCTAGAGAAAACTCTCTTTTAAAATTCCATAATTTTAGGATTAAAAGTGATGGAAACCTTCAGAAGGTATCAAGGTTTAAGCAATTGTAAGCAGGGGTATCATTAATAATTATATGGTAATGCTCCAGTTGGTACATAAACACGATTCCTGGTCAGTGGATATAAATGAGGCATAAACAAGCACATCTGGAAGGATTTGGATATACAGTAAGTTGACTGATTGATAATAATTAATGGATCACATTGGCCATTTGAATTAATTTGGAAGAAAAGTCAGCTGTAAACAGATTCTAAGGAGAATGATGCAATATTAAAGTAATTAATGAATTGCATTTCAATATAATTTTAACAGTAGAATTGCAGACTTTGTAGGTACTCAGGAAAACTAATTCTTTATGCAGATGTGGGTATTCTGATGAATTAATTAATTGTATGTATATATAGATAAATTTGTTCTAGAAGTACCATGTAAACTGTAAAAATATAAATGATACCTATACATCTAATTTTTTAAAGTTCTTTTTTCAATATAGCTTAAAACACTTTTTAGTCAAATCTCACATTACTTAAATGAAAACCCTTTCTTTTATAGTGATTTCATGTTTTTATTAAGAGAAAAAAATTGCATATAAAATTTTACAAATTTTATGAAGACACACACTAAATTAACTATAAATGATTGTCATCATCTATTCTCATTTTCATAAAAATCATCTGGTTAAAAAGTGTTAGCATGCATACTGCCCACTTTGTTTCAGAAATTCATTTAGACAACACAATGAGTATAATATACACTGTAAACTGATGACATGTTGCTAGTCATAGAATTGCTGTGTTTGGTTTGTTATGACCAGGTCATTGGCTATATTTCAGCATTCAATTTTGATGCACATTTATTCCACTAAAAATTCTTTAGAGCATGGTGACAGAGTGCTGGGAGCATGGAATGTCTAAGCATTATAAAACAGAGAAACAAAAGATGGGATGCTTCATCCACTCCATTTATCTGCCTGTTCAGTATTGGATCTCACGATTTGTTTTTTATTTAGAACATATAATACTTTGAGGTCTGATAAGATGGATGCTGTTACATATATATTTTTTTTTCTGAATGGTGCAATAGTACCCTCAAAGTATTGTGAAATGGACACTTTAGTTAGTGATTCCTACCTGGAATGGGTTGCAATATATTTAAGGTTTCTATTGCCTATTGATTTCTTTCATGTGCCAGAGAGATTACCCTTCAGCTTTCTTAACTTCCTAATATAAACCTGAATTATTACTTTAATATGAACGAACATTTTCTCTTCACAATCACGTAAGATAAATATTAGTCAAACTTGACAGTTGCAGAAACCACAATTCAGAGAGATTATTCCAACTTTTTTACTCAGTTACTTGAAACCAGATCTTCTGATTCAGATATCATAGAGGTTATGATATTTTTATTTGATTGTCTTTTTATTAAAGATGTGTTATTAACTTTATTTTTGAGTTATTTATTGCATTCTTTCATTTTTTGTTACTTTTCTGTCAAG
>NW_012110397.1:207144-210274 GCF_000951045.1 Mandrillus leucophaeus | reverse complement strand
TTGGATCTCACGATTTGTTTTTTATTTAGAACATATAATACTTTGAGGTCTGATAAGATGGATGCTGTTACATATATATATTTTTTTCTGAATGGTGCAATAGTACCCTCAAAGTATTGTGAAATGGACACTTTAGTTAGTGATTCCTACCTGGAATGGGTTGCAATATATTTAAGGTTTCTATTGCCTATTGATTTCTCTCATGTGCCAGAGAGATTACCCTTTAGCTTTCTTAACTTCCTAATATAAACCTGAATTATTACTTTAATATGAATGAACATTTTCTCTTCACAATCACGTAAGATAAATATTAGTCAAACTTGACAGTTGCAGAAACCACAATTCAGAGAGATTATTCCAACTTTTTTACTCAGTTACTTGAAACCAGATCTTCTGATTCAGATATCATAGAGGTTATGATATTTTTATTTGATTGTCTTTTTATTAAAGATGTGTTATTAACTTTATTTTTGAGTTATTTATTGCATTCTTTCATTTTTTGTTACTTTTCTGTCAAGGTATAGTAAAAATTTTAATGCTTTTTTAGAAGAGATTATCAGGATGGTCTCAGATTGTGTTAATACCAATACATTCTTGCACAAAATCAAAGCAGAGACAAGACACTCTTATTGTGATTTTCCTTCATGTTTCTGTGATGAATAATGTTTATAAATGATCCTTATCTCTGATTTCATATATAGATAATATAATGCTACTTAATCAAATAATAGGATGAGTCATAAACTAACAGTACTACTAAATACGTATGTTCTCTTGTAAGAAATACTAAATGAAACTTCTAGATAGGGAGGTTGTATTTGAAATTCTCTGTGTTTTTTATTCTTCCACTGTCAAATGGATCATTATATTTTCAACACAATTATCTTTTCACCTAAATTGTATCTTATTTAACTTGATCATTAAAACTGCTAATGTGACTTTTTTATGTTCATCTTGTCTTTATATAAATGAACTGCTATTCTCTAACTTGACTTTTGCTTAACGTATGAAATCTGAAATTCAAAAGGAAGAAGGAAAAGGTTGGAATTTTTTGTTTGTTTGTCATTTGCAGGTGTGAGTAGTTCTCAGTCACTTGCCATGAGATCTCATTCCTTGGCATATTCTTTGGATGAGGCATTGGGTCACTCCCATTTTTCATAGCTTGTCACACAATTAACTAAATCATTAAAATGGAACTAGTCCATTGTGACAAACTGAAATGACTAAAAGCCTGCCTAAGGCATTGTGCTGCATGGCTGTTTAAGAAAATTCCATCTCTTCTACGTGTGTGATGGATAACATGACAAAAATATTCCGATTAAATTCTAACTTTGGAATACTTAATAAATTAGTAACAGCAGTAGAAGTGCCACTTACAGTCACCTGTCAGGGTGGAGCAGGTCTGCACTGATGATCTTTTTGCCCTCTTTGTCTGCATTCATGAGAGCTGCTTGCAGCTGATGGCTGTGTGTGTAGGGGGCATATCTTATGAAGGTGCAAGATGACAGCAAGCAAAGAGGTTCGTTTGTAATGCCTCTGTGCTTATTCATTTCTCCCCTTCAAACTCGGAACACTTGAGCAACACAATGCTTTCTTTGACATCTTGAAACCTGACATCTCTCTTCACCATCATTTTTTATTCTTTAAAAAAAACTTTTCTACCATGTAAAAATTATTTGGTGTTTTAGGGAATTTCTCAAGGGAAAGTTTCTCCGCCTAAAGCATATATATAGTGTAGAGTAATATTTAAAATGGAGTTCAGTAAAATTATAATTTCTGGAATGTACATTTTTGCATACATATTTTCCGAGGGTTTTGTGGTATATACAAATATGAAATGACACATTAATATGTTTTTACACAAATTAATTAAATAAAAGTTTTAATCATCGTTATAATTACTTCTTAGTGCAGGGCTATTCGTGTATTTCTGTAGGTACTGTGCTTGTGTTCACATACTCTCACACCCATGTGTAGAGTGGCATGTTGGAAAAATACACCGTACTGGAAGTTAGGATATAAAGAGTTTAATTCTTGTTTTACCACCAGCTATATTTTTGTCCCCTGTAATGTCACTTTACTACTCTGGATCTAAGTTTTATCATGAGTAAAATAAGGGAATGGATCTAAATAATCTCTAAGATACTTTCCAAGGTTAAACATTACCAAACATTAACACTAAGGATGAATAATCAAAATGCTGGATTACTGAAATGAACGCAAATATCTAGGTCTGTAATACAAAATTTTTATTTTTATATGTTTAAAAATGGAAATTTGTGTAGTAATTTCTAACTACTTTATGAAATAATATGTCTAGCAGTTTTCTGATTTGGTTTCAGGAATAAGATCTGTCAAGATCTCATTGTTAGGTGAACGCTTTTTTTCCTAACACTGAATCTTCGTTTTAATGTTAGGGGCCAAATCACTGAGAAATTTTCTCTCCTTTAATGAACTTGCCATCTTTTGAGCCTGTGATTCTGAGCTGGAGTGATTTCCCTCTGGCCCCTAACACTGATCTCAGATATTAAAATCTTGGCTTGGACAATCTATATGTATTATCTTATGGACTCAATATTGTCTTAGTACCTGATCCATTTAGACTGGTTCTTGTTTATCCTGTTTAGTTTGCTTTGTGGATCATCCTTTCCCTATTTCAACATAATTTTCATATTTCTGACCACAATAAAAAAATTGGCAATTATTTCCCTTGTAAAAATAAATTACTCTACAGTGATTTAAGAAACAGGAGCTTAATTCTATCCTTAGAAAATTCTAATTCTGGATAATAATAGTAGTGTGACTATTACTACTACTACCAATAGTAGTAATGGATATACTCTTATAAAAGTTCCACAACAGGTTAAATGGAGTATCTATTTCCTGATCTCACCATACTACTTACTGTAAACAGATTTTTTTTTTTCAAGATTCACCAGGTTATATGAAACAGTCTTCTAAGAATACCATAACTATTCTAAGTTACTATTCTGAGTTACTATGTTAAAATAGGAAGCTCAGTTAGTTGTGAAGAAGAGAGTATTGTGCCAGTCCTTGAGGAAGGGATAAGTCTCTTGAATAACTGGACCAAGAAAGACATTCTTTATTATGAAGTGCTTCTGGACACATT
>NW_012110397.1:199541-205324 GCF_000951045.1 Mandrillus leucophaeus | reverse complement strand
TGCAGCTGATGGCTGTGTGTGTAGGGGGCATATCTTATGAAGGTGCAAGATGACAGCAAGCAAAGAGGTTCGTTTGTAATGCCTCTGTGCTTATTCATTTCTCCC
This sequence comes from Mandrillus leucophaeus, assembly GCF_000951045.1. Classification (NCBI taxonomy): domain Eukaryota; kingdom Metazoa; phylum Chordata; class Mammalia; order Primates; family Cercopithecidae; genus Mandrillus; species Mandrillus leucophaeus. Next base: position 205,219 of record NW_012110397.1, on the reverse strand, counting down.
CTTCAAACTCGGAACACTTGAGCAACACAATGCTTTCTTTGACATCTTGAAACCTGACATCTCTCTTCACCATCATTTTTTATTCTTTAAAAAAAACTTTTCTACCATGTAAAAATTATTTGGTGTTTTAGGGAATTTCTCAAGGGAAAGTTTCTCCGCCTAAAGCATATATATAGTGTAGAGTAATATTTAAAATGGAGTTCAGTAAAATTATAATTTCTGGAATGTACATTTTTGCATACATATTTTCCGAGGGTTTTGTGGTATATACAAATATGAAATGACACATTAATATGTTTTTACACAAATTAATTAAATAAAAGTTTTAATCATCGTTATAATTACTTCTTAGTGCAGGGCTATTCGTGTATTTCTGTAGGTACTGTGCTTGTGTTCACATACTCTCACACCCATGTGTAGAGTGGCATGTTGGAAAAATACACCGTACTGGAAGTTAGGATATAAAGAGTTTAATTCTTGTTTTACCACCAGCTATATTTTTGTCCCCTGTAATGTCACTTTACTACTCTGGATCTAAGTTTTATCATGAGTAAAATAAGGGAATGGATCTAAATAATCTCTAAGATACTTTCCAAGGTTAAACATTACCAAACATTAACACTAAGGATGAATAATCAAAATGCTGGATTACTGAAATGAACGCAAATATCTAGGTCTGTAATACAAAATTTTTATTTTTATATGTTTAAAAATGGAAATTTGTGTAGTAATTTCTAACTACTTTATGAAATAATATGTCTAGCAGTTTTCTGATTTGGTTTCAGGAATAAGATCTGTCAAGATCTCATTGTTAGGTGAACGCTTTTTTTCCTAACACTGAATCTTCGTTTTAATGTTAGGGGCCAAATCACTGAGAAATTTTCTCTCCTTTAATGAACTTGCCATCTTTTGAGCCTGTGATTCTGAGCTGGAGTGATTTCCCTCTGGCCCCTAACACTGATCTCAGATATTAAAATCTTGGCTTGGACAATCTATATGTATTATCTTATGGACTCAATATTGTCTTAGTACCTGATCCATTTAGACTGGTTCTTGTTTATCCTGTTTAGTTTGCTTTGTGGATCATCCTTTCCCTATTTCAACATAATTTTCATATTTCTGACCACAATAAAAAAATTGGCAATTATTTCCCTTGTAAAAATAAATTACTCTACAGTGATTTAAGAAACAGGAGCTTAATTCTATCCTTAGAAAATTCTAATTCTGGATAATAATAGTAGTGTGACTATTACTACTACTACCAATAGTAGTAATGGATATACTCTTATAAAAGTTCCACAACAGGTTAAATGGAGTATCTATTTCCTGATCTCACCATACTACTTACTGTAAACAGATTTTTTTTTTTCAAGATTCACCAGGTTATATGAAACAGTCTTCTAAGAATACCATAACTATTCTAAGTTACTATTCTGAGTTACTATGTTAAAATAGGAAGCTCAGTTAGTTGTGAAGAAGAGAGTATTGTGCCAGTCCTTGAGGAAGGGATAAGTCTCTTGAATAACTGGACCAAGAAAGACATTCTTTATTATGAAGTGCTTCTGGACACATTCTCTCCAGGGAATTTATGTCTCTGATTTGAATCATCTGTTCTATCACAACTCAATTAACATCTTAGTGTCTTCATTTATTTTTATTGTTCTGTTTCTCTGTACTGCAGGGTAAGCATAAATCGTGTTGTATTCATCTTTGTTTACTTGTGTGTTCAATGCAGAATGGTATAAGCTATATAAGCTGCAGGCTGTGTAAGCATGGCATCAGCATCTGCTTGGCTTCTGGTGAGGCCTCAGGAAGCTTTTACTCATGGGGAAAGACAAAGGGAAGGCAGGTCACATGTTGAGAAAGAGAGCAAGAGAATGAGAAGAGGAGATACCAGATTCTTTTTAACAACCAGATCTTGTGTTACTTCACAGAGCAAAAACTCACTCCTTATTATGAGTATGGCACCAAGATATTTATGAGGGATCCATCCTCATGATCTAAACACCTCCCACCAGGTCCCACTTCCAATATTGAGGATCACATTTCAACATGAGATCTGGAGGAAACAAACAGCCAAAGTATATAAAAAAGTTTCTGAATAATTAATGAAGTTTTACATCTCATTTTTTACCCTCTGCTTTTTACTTCCTGTAGCTTACACTGGTTACTTGATATCATATTAACAACAATACTCCTTCACGTCTCTTCATACACCTCCAAAAAATCAAGTTTGGGGGTTGGAAAAATGTTAATTTTCTTGTTCATTTGTGAAATGTGTTTCTTATGTAAATACATTAATGCAAGCTATTAGAAGGAAATTATGGCATCACAAATGTCTATGCTTTTTAAATTCTAGCATTTAGGGATATTAATATTCATTGCTATTAAACTAGTAATTCTATATATTGTTAAAACAAACTAAATTGGAAAAGCAATTAAGGCATCTGGAACCATATCATTTAAAGAAACAAATAACATTTTATTCAAGGACTGAATTTTATGTTCAAAAATCGAATGGAAAAATCTCAGCTTTATCTGGAGCCTGCTCTTTCACTATATTACACAGAACTAGCCTTTCTGCACATATTCTATTTTGTTCTTACATTAACTCTTTTAAATAATCCGCTTGGAAAGATAATTCTTCTGATACACAAAAACAGGAAAGAGGACCAAAACATTTTGGAAACAATTTTAGGTGTTGTGCTGTCGGAAAGGATCACTGAAAATAAACAATGGGATTTTTCCTTCCCTGAAAAGATGTATTTCTGAAACTTCCTCTTTCAGATGTTTAGATTTGAAGACATTTTCTCAGACAAGTTGCAAAGTGTGAGAGCTAGTCTACTCATCTCATCTTCAGAAAAAGAAAGGATGGAAAAACACCCAAGAAGTACACTGAAGCATGCCAATACTTCACAATTTTATGGCAAATTATCAATGTTTTCTTTAATTCTTAAATTATCTCATGATTTATCAGAAGTTATTTATTCTCTCTAGAAGAAATCCTGTTAATTATAGCTGTTCACTTACTAATCACTAAAAGTAGGCAGAATTAATGAATAAAATTAACTATTCTATTCACCACCTATACCATCCTTAATACATTGTTAAGTATCTGATAGCTTCATTTTGTGTCATTTGGTACAACGCTTTTTTTCCTTTTTTTTTTTCTTTTCTTTCTTTTCTTGAACTTATTTTAAGTTCAGGGTCACAAGTACAGGTTTGTTACACAGGTAAACTAGCGTCATGGGGGTGAGTTGTACAGATTATTTTATCACCCAGTTATTAAGTCTACTTCAAATTAGTTATTTTTCCTGATCCTCTCCCTCCTCCCACTCACCACCCTCTGAAAGTCCCCAGTGTGTGTTGTTCCTCTCTATGCAACCATGTGTTCTCATCATTTAGCTCCCACTTATTAGTGTGCATGCAATGTTCCATTTTCTGTTCTAGTATAAATTTGCTAAGGAAAATGGCCTCCAGCTCCATCCATATTCCTGCAAAGGACATGATCTCATTATTTTTTATAGCTGTATAGTATTCTATAGTGTATATATAGCACATTTCTTTATCCAGTCTATCATTGATGGACATTTAGGTTGATTCCATGTCTTTACTATTGTGAATAGTGCTTCGATAAACAGACAACCTATCGGATGGGATAAAATTTTATGCAATGTGCATCCTATAAAGATCTAATATCCAACATCTATAAGGGACTTAAACAAATTTACAAAAAAGAAATGAAAAAGTGGGAAAAAGACATTAACAGACACTTTGCAAAAGAAGACATACATGTAACCAACAATTATATGAAATAAAGCTCAACATCACAGATCATTAGAGAAATGCAATTTAAAATGACAATGAGATACCATCTAACACCAATTGGAATGATTACTATTAAAAAGTAAAAGAATAACAGATACTGACTAGGTTGTGGAGAAAAGGGAACATTTATACACATGTACATGTATGTTAATTGGAGCACTATTCACAGTATCATAATCCAAATTTTCTTTTTTTTTGTTTTCCTCAACAGTAAATGGAAGTTGATAGTCCTGTTTTAGTGCTTAACACTGGTGGGTATCTCTGCTGTGATGGATACTGCTGATTTTCTTCCCACAGCTATCTATTAATTTGAATTCCATGGCAATATTTTCTCCATGTAATATGGTTTGACCATGTCAGCAGGCAAATCTCACCTTGAATTGTTATAATCCCCATGTGTTGTGGGAGGGACCTGGTGGGAGGTAATTGAATCAAGGGGGTGATTCTTTTCCATATTGTTCTTGTAATAGTGAATAAGTTTCATAAAATATGATGGTTTTATAAAGGGGAGTTCCACTACACAAGCCGTCTTTCCTGCCACCATGAAAGATGTGACTTTGCTCCTCATTCACCTTCCTACATGACTGTGAGACCTCCCCAGCCATGTGGAACTGTGAGTCAGTTAAACCTCTTCCCTTTATAAATTACCCAGTCTCAGATATGTTTTTATTAGCAACATTAGAACAGAATAATACAGTAAATTGGTACTGGGTAACGGTGTGCTGCTGTAAATATACCTGAAAATGTGGAAGCAACTTTGGAAGGGGGTAACAGGCAGAGATTGGAACAGTTTGTAGGGCTAAATAGAAGACCGGAAAATGTGGAACAGCTTGTAACTTCCTAAGGACTTGGAGGGCTCAGAAGACAGGAGGATGTGGGAAAGCTGGCAACTTCCTAGAGATTTGTTGAATGGCTTTGACCAAACTGCTGTTAGTGATATGGACAATAAAATCTAGGCTGAGGTGGTCTCAGATGGAGATGGGTAATTTGTTGGGAAATTGAGTAAAGGTCACTCTTGCTATGTAAATAGACTGGCAGCAATTTTCCCCTGCCCTAGAGATCTGTGGAACTTTGAACTTGAGAGAGATGATTCAGGGTACCTGGTAGAAGAAATTTCTAAGTAGCAAAACATTCAAGAGGAAGCAGAGCATAAAAGTTTGGAAAAGTGGCAGCTTTACAATGCAAAAAAAAGAAAAACCCATTTTCTAGGGAAAAAAAATCCAGCCTCCTGCAGAAATTTGCATAAGTAATGAGGCACCAAATGTTAATCACCAAAACAATGGAGAAAATGTCTCTGGGGCATATCAGAGACCTTTGTGGCCAGCCCTCCCATCACAGACCCTGAGGCCTAGGAGTAAAAACTGGTTTCCTGGGCCAGGTCTGGGGGGACCCTGCTGTGTGCAGCCTAAGGGACTTAGCGCCTTGCATCCCAGCTGCTCCAGCCATGGCTGAAAGGGGCCAAGGTACAGCTCAGACCATGGCTTCAGCAGTGCAAGCCCCAAGCCTTGGCAGCTTCCACTTGGTAATGGGCCTTCAGGTGGAAAGAAGTCAAAAACTGATGTTTTGGAACCTCTGTCTATATTTCAGAGGATATACTGAAAAAAATCTGGATATCCAGGCAGAAGTTTGCTGCAGGGGTGGAGCCCTCACAGAGAGCTTTAACTAGGGCATTGCAGAGGGAAATGTAGGGTGGGAGCACTACACAGAGTCCCCAGTGGGAAACTGCCTAGTGGAGCTGTGAGAAAAGTGCCACCATCCTTCAGACCCCCAGAATAGTAGCTCCACCAACAGCTCATACCAAGCACCTGGAAAATACCAGCCCATGAAAGCAGCCAGGAGGGGGGCTGTAC
>NW_012110397.1:193401-197856 GCF_000951045.1 Mandrillus leucophaeus | reverse complement strand
TATTGAAGTATTGTAAAAATAAAAGTTTATTTTGTAAATCAGTGAAAATAATTGTGGACATTGACTCTAGGGTTGTCATATTCAAGAAAGGGTATTTTTTTTTAAAAAGTCTAATAAATTGTTAAAATATAAAAAACTGGGAAATATGTTCTTGCATAGAAAATGTTATTTTTTTGTGTATTCCAAAGTACCTTAAGTGTATTTGTTTTGTGAAAGTTTGGCAAATAATAGCAAATCGTTCTTCTCAGGAAGCTTGCTTTGAACTTGCTTTGAACTTTCGAGTCTGGTGAAGCAGGCATTGCTATTGCCACAAGTTCCAATCTTTCTCCATCTACGTTAACAGTTCACATATTATACGGCAATTTTTTATTCATAATTTATTAATTGTTCTGTCCCAATATACTGTGGAAAATGTATTCATTTCCTTTACCCTACATTGTCTGGCATGTATTGGGTGTTTAATAAATACTTATGAGCTCATATATTAGAATTAAATATATATTAAGTGAAGACACTAGTTTCCAATTCTTACAGTATCAGAAATATTTGATAAAATTTAGTTGACTTAGCCTATATAAATAGCAGCTGTTATGTAGTGTGATGTGATGGGGTGTGTATGTATGAGCATATGGTATATGAAACCACTATTTTATATTTTTTGTATAAATGGAGAAAAAACCATTATGTAAGGCTATGTTAGACCAAGGATTAAAGCAAAAATGTCATGCTCTGGCATGTATTTTTTTTATATATCACAGAAGGGCACAGCACTAATATACTTTGAAGTGATTATTGCTGTGGTAAAATATTAAAAAAATATATAATTCAATGTGACATGGGAGAGTGAAAATCTAAATGAAAGCAGAGCATGCATATTGTTTTTATGTTGTACCTACCAGTAAAGCTAAAATTTTATGAAGAACTGAGAAGCAATTTTCACTCATGTACATTATATCATGTAGGTCATATTCTTTTATGTAAATCTCTTTCACTTGAGTGTTTAAATTTCAATATAAACGTAGTTCTAAAATGTATGGCGTTTGTTTCTCTCTCTCTTTAATTCATTCTGAGTTTTAGAGTGCAAATGTTTTATTGAGGATGAAACCTACAAAGGGCAGTGTTTGAATAGGTGTTAAAACATGAGCTGCATCTGTTTTGGAGAATAGTGGTATTGCGAAGCTCTCTCCTTTCCCCATAGTACATCTTCCCACAGGCAGGGGAAGAGAGATATGAGATCAAAGATGTGTATAATTCACAGCTGAAACTTTAAAAATAAGATAAATGCTATACTTTCTCTTTCAGGAGAGCCTGGACATCCATTAACTTTAAGCACGTTTTATTTCTCTGTTTCATAGAGCTCATTGACCAGTTCTACATCAGAAAATCCATTTTCACAAAATGTCCTGCAATGTTTCACATTATGAAAATCTTTGTTTGTCAGTAAACTATAACTTTGGACATACTCTTATGTACATTAGCCTTTTCTCTCTGTATAAGAATGTGATCAATAACATTACTAGATCCTATGGGGAAATACCATTGTTGAATTTCAACTTGGGAAATAATCAAAGCAAAGCAAAGCAAAGCAAAAATCCTCAAATACTCACATGGTTTATCCATAGTTATTCCTAAAATAGTAGATTGTTACATGGATGAAACACATGAAACTCCAATAGCATACCACTAATTAAATCTAGTGATTTTTTTTTAATTCTGAAAATCCATTTATTCCACTTAAAAAATCTTGGCATTAAGGATCCAAGAAAGTGAAAGGGTTTGTATTTGTTAATCAATTATTCATTGTCCTAGCACGAAACAAAAATCTCAAGGTAATTGGTGGATTTTAATGTAGGTTTTATTTACAAAGGTGAGGGCACGGTTAAGTGATACTTAAAAAAGTCAGTGAAGAATACCAGTCCTAGCAACCTCATTCTATTCAAACTTTGTCTTATAAAACATGAGATGTTTAAAACCAAAAAGTATCCCCTTTCCAAAACTAGCTTCACTTGTAGCCTTCATCACAGTTGAAAACAATTTATACTCCAAACTTCTGAAGGCAACAATCATTCAATTTTCCTTGATTTATCTCTTTTTTTCCACATTCTAAATCTAATCAATCAGAAAATTATATTGACTTTACTTTCAAAATAGTCCCAGAATCAAAATATCTTTTATCACTTGTCCTGTTATAACACCAGGTTCCAAGCCCAGATTACTGTTAGCCTCTTAGCTGGACTCCCTAATTATAATGTAAACATCTCTACAGACATTGTAAAATTAATCAGGGAAGAAGAAAGGGGAGAAATAAAAATAAATCAAGCTTGCAGCACATCCAGCATTAAGCATTAAGTTAGCTAATACTTGGACTCATGCTCTTAGAGCTGTTTGATGCCTATTACCTTAGAATCATGCAGACTCTGTCTTAACATTATAGTTCCTCTTAACAGCTCTATAAATAGCAATTTTAAGATTATGAAAGGTTATGCTTTCTCTTTGAGATATTTTTCAAGTCCTGCATACCATGAAACTACTAGCTGCATACCATGAAACACTAGCTGGTCTGAAGGACCTTATAAGGAGCTGATTCACCAAATAATGCAGTTTCCAAATTCTGATTATTTTATGCCCCCATCCTGACCAATCAACAAAAATTCCAATTTTTCATCCCACTGCCGTCCACAATCCCCTTAAAAATTCCGTCCCAGATCTCCTCAGGGAAATGGATTTTAGGGCCTCCTCCCATCCCCTCACTCAGCATCCACAAATGGTTAAACTCTTTCTCTGATGCAAACTCTACTGTCTCAGTGTATTGGTATGTTACTGAGCAGTGAGCATATTAACTTGGTTCTATTAACATTACCCTTGCTCCCTAACAGATTGTTTTGAAAACTCATTGTAATCAGATCATGTCACTTATTTTTTCAAAACCCTGCAATGCTTTTCACTTCACTAAAAGTGAGTTGAATGTTCTAACTTATAGTCATAAGGCCCCACATAAATTGGCCCCTGTTCTTCTTTGATCTAATTTGTTTCTTCTCTCCTTTTTCTCCGTTTATTGTAGCAACACTGGCCTTCTCCATGAGCAAAAAGTCATATTCTGTTCTTAAAGACTTTGTACTACCATTGCCTTGACTCTGAATATTCTCCCACTCTTCCTCCTGAAATTCAAATAGCTAACTCACATATCTGCCTGAAACCTTTGCTTGAATGTCATTTGAATATATTATTTGATTGTTTCTGGCATTTACTGTTTCTGCTTAAAAATTTGCTATCAATATAGTTGCATTATATTGTAACTAATCCATCTTTTTCTTGCTTGCTGCATCTACAATTTTCTCTTTGTTTGCATTTCCTCTAGTATCATTACAGTGAGTCTGCATGTTTCTACCCTGATTTGGACTTAATTATCTCAAATTTGAAGATTCATGCCTACTGTAGATGTGAATCTTCAAATTCATAATAGTTTGTGCTCCCTCAAAATATACATGTTAAAGGTTTAATCTTCAATGTGATAGTATTTGGAGGTAGAATCTTTGGCAGGTAATTAGATTTGAATGAGATGATAGGGTTGGAACCTCCATAATGGGATTAGTGCCCTTCCCATGGTATGAAGAGACCTAGCGCTCTCTCTCTCTCTTTCTTTCCCTCTCATTATCTCTCTGTCTCTGTCTCTGTCTCTGTCTCTGTCTCTCTCTCTCTCTCTCTCTCTCTGCAACATGTGAAGAACCTAGGAAGAGGGCCCTCACCAGAAACCAACCAGGTTGGGACCCTAGTCTCAGACTCCTCAGTCTCTGGAGCTGTGAGAAATAAACATTTGTTGTTTAAGCCACCTGGTCTTGCCATTCTTATTATGGCAGCCTGACATAAAACAATGTCTTTCATCAATTCTGGAACTTATCTCTAAAATAGTACTTCTTCCTCATTTTCCATTTGCTTCACCTGGAGTTCATATTAGAATTGTATTGTAGCTTATTACCCTATCCTCCATGTTTTACATTTTGTGTTTCAAAAATATGTTCTCATTATATTTCTCTCTGTCACATTCTGAACAAATTCTTTGGTGTTTCCTAAATCCCTCTTCAGCTGTGTCTAATCTGTGGTTTCACTTACCTATTGAGTGTTTAATTTAAAAGACTGTATTTTCAAATATTAGGAGATTCATTGTATATTTTTTTCAAAGCTTATTTCATCTTGTCTTGTTTTATAGTTTCTATTTGAAAGCTCTATTAAGCTGAAGTTCCATTATATCATTGCAGTTTTCCACTGACTTGCTCAAGGTAAATGGTTTGCTCATGTATTTTCTCTTCTTTTCTTTTCTTTCTTTCTTTCTTTCTTTCTTTTTTTTTTTTTTTTTTTTTTTTTTTTTTTTTGGAGGAGTCTGGCTCATTTCCTCAGGCTGGAGTGCAGTGGTGCAGCGGCGCTATCTCCGCTCACTGCAAGCTCTTCCTCCTGGAT
>NW_012110397.1:189482-192896 GCF_000951045.1 Mandrillus leucophaeus | reverse complement strand
TGGGAAACTGCCTAGTGGAGCTGTGAGAAAAGTGCCACCATCCTTCAGACCCCCAGAATAGTAGCTCCACCAACAGCTCATACCAAGCACCTGGAAAATACCAGCCCATGAAAGCAGCCAGGAGGGGGGCTGTACCCTGTAAAGACACAGAGGCTGAGCTGCCCAAAGCTGTGGGAGTCCACCTCTTGCATCAGTGTGACCTGGTTGTGAGCCATCAAGCCAAATGAGATCATTTTGGAACTTTAACTTTTAATGACAGCCCTATTGGATTTTGGACTTGCAGTGGACCTGTTACCCTCTCTTTTGGCCAATTTCCCCCAGTTGGAATAGGTGTATTTAACCAATACCTATACCCTCATTGTATGTAGGGGTGTAGGCATTGGGTAAATACTAACTTGCTTTTGATTTTGCAGGCTCATAGGCAGAAGGAACTTACCTTGCTTTGCGTGAGACATTGGACTGTGGATCTGAGTTAATGCTGAAATGAGTTAAGACTTTGTGGGACTGTTGGGAAGGCATGATTGGTTTTGAAATGTGAGGACATGAGATTTGGGAGAGGCCAGGGGCAAAATGATATTGTTTGACTCTGTCCCCACCCAAATCTCACCTTGAATTGTAATAACCCCACATGTTGTGGGAGAGACCTAGTGGGAGATAATTGAATCATGGGGGCAGGTCTTTCCTGTGCTCTTCATGTGATAGTGAATAAGTCTCATAAGAACTGATGGTTTTATAAAAGAGAGTTATCCTATACAAGATTTCTTGCCTGCCTCCATCTAAGATGTGACTTTGCTCATCATTTGTGCTTCTGCATTATTATGAGGCCTTGCCATCCTTGTGGAAATGTGAGTCCATTAAACTTCTTTCCTTTATAAATTACCCAGTCTTGGGTATGTATTTGTTAGCAGTGTGAAAACAAACTGATACACCATGTTTTGCATAATACTCTGTAATATTTTCCTCTGTCCCCTTCCCACTCCAACTGTGAAGATATTCCTTCATCCTCCTACTCTTTAACTGTTGCTATTACTTTGGATTCCTTCTTTGTCTTTTAGAATTGCTTCTATGTATTCCATTTAGATGTTCACGTCTATATTCATTATTTTAATTATCTTCATTATTATCTGCATATGACTTTTAAGTACTTCTCAATCTCTGATCTTTCTGAGCTTTAGATTATACACAATATTTAGATATTCCAATGTGCCTTCACTTCAATATGCCCAACACTGCTCTTCCATCTGCATTTGTCAGGACCATACCTACCCTGCCAAGTCAGAATCCTGGGTCACTCCAGGGCTTTCTTCTCATACACCCCTCACCCCTCCATATAGCAAATCCTGCCAACTTTAGCCAAGCTCAACATGTGTGCTTACTTCCCTAGTTTAGGGATTTTTGTTTTTCCCACCTTCATTATTCTAGTAGCCTCTTACAAGAATCCTAGCTGGAAGTACCTGGTTTCAATATCACAATATTACATGTAGCCCTACATCTCCTTGTCAGTCATGAAAATTGTATCTCATTATTGAAGTATTGTAAAAATAAAAGTTTATTTTGTAAATCAGTGAAAATAATTGTGGACATTGACTCTAGGGTTGTCATATTCAAGAAAGGGTATTTTTTTTAAAAAAGTCTAATAAATTGTTAAAATATAAAAAACTGGGAAATATGTTCTTGCATAGAAAATGTTATTTTTTTGTGTATTCCAAAGTACCTTAAGTGTATTTGTTTTGTGAAAGTTTGGCAAATAATAGCAAATCGTTCTTCTCAGGAAGCTTGCTTTGAACTTGCTTTGAACTTTCGAGTCTGGTGAAGCAGGCATTGCTATTGCCACAAGTTCCAATCTTTCTCCATCTACGTTAACAGTTCACATATTATACGGCAATTTTTTATTCATAATTTATTAATTGTTCTGTCCCAATATACTGTGGAAAATGTATTCATTTCCTTTACCCTACATTGTCTGGCATGTATTGGGTGTTTAATAAATACTTATGAGCTCATATATTAGAATTAAATATATATTAAGTGAAGACACTAGTTTCCAATTCTTACAGTATCAGAAATATTTGATAAAATTTAGTTGACTTAGCCTATATAAATAGCAGCTGTTATGTAGTGTGATGTGATGGGGTGTGTATGTATGAGCATATGGTATATGAAACCACTATTTTATATTTTTTGTATAAATGGAGAAAAAACCATTATGTAAGGCTATGTTAGACCAAGGATTAAAGCAAAAATGTCATGCTCTGGCATGTATTTTTTTTATATATCACAGAAGGGCACAGCACTAATATACTTTGAAGTGATTATTGCTGTGGTAAAATATTAAAAAAATATATAATTCAATGTGACATGGGAGAGTGAAAATCTAAATGAAAGCAGAGCATGCATATTGTTTTTATGTTGTACCTACCAGTAAAGCTAAAATTTTATGAAGAACTGAGAAGCAATTTTCACTCATGTACATTATATCATGTAGGTCATATTCTTTTATGTAAATCTCTTTCACTTGAGTGTTTAAATTTCAATATAAACGTAGTTCTAAAATGTATGGCGTTTGTTTCTCTCTCTCTTTAATTCATTCTGAGTTTTAGAGTGCAAATGTTTTATTGAGGATGAAACCTACAAAGGGCAGTGTTTGAATAGGTGTTAAAACATGAGCTGCATCTGTTTTGGAGAATAGTGGTATTGCGAAGCTCTCTCCTTTCCCCATAGTACATCTTCCCACAGGCAGGGGAAGAGAGATATGAGATCAAAGATGTGTATAATTCACAGCTGAAACTTTAAAAATAAGATAAATGCTATACTTTCTCTTTCAGGAGAGCCTGGACATCCATTAACTTTAAGCACGTTTTATTTCTCTGTTTCATAGAGCTCATTGACCAGTTCTACATCAGAAAATCCATTTTCACAAAATGTCCTGCAATGTTTCACATTATGAAAATCTTTGTTTGTCAGTAAACTATAACTTTGGACATACTCTTATGTACATTAGCCTTTTCTCTCTGTATAAGAATGTGATCAATAACATTACTAGATCCTATGGGGAAATACCATTGTTGAATTTCAACTTGGGAAATAATCAAAGCAAAGCAAAGCAAAGCAAAAATCCTCAAATACTCACATGGTTTATCCATAGTTATTCCTAAAATAGTAGATTGTTACATGGATGAAACACATGAAACTCCAATAGCATACCACTAATTAAATCTAGTGATTTTTTTTTAATTCTGAAAATCCATTTATTCCACTTAAAAAATCTTGGCATTAAGGATCCAAGAAAGTGAAAGGGTTTGTATTTGTTAATCAATTATTCATTGTCCTAGCACGAAACAAAAATCTCAAGGTAATTGGTGGATTTTAATGTAGGTTTTATTTACAAAGGTGAGGGCACGGTTAAGTGATACT
>NW_012110397.1:174550-186272 GCF_000951045.1 Mandrillus leucophaeus | reverse complement strand
TTTCTTTTTTTTTTGGAGGAGTCTGGCTCATTTCCTCAGGCTGGAGTGCAGTGGTGCAGCGGCGCTATCTCCGCTCACTGCAAGCTCTTCCTCCTGGATTATGCCATTCTCCTGCCTCAACCTCCTGAGTAGTTGGGACTACAGGCGCAAGCTGCCACACCCTGCTAATTTTTTGTATTTTTATTAGAGATGGGATTTCACCGTGTTAGCCAGGATGGTCTCGATCTCCTGACCTTGTGATCAGCCCATCTCGGCCTCCCGAAGTGCTGGGAATACAGCTTCTCATGTATTTTCTAATTTTATTGTTCCAAAACTGAAAATAATATATATACAGTAATAGCGGTACAGAGTTGTTGAACGAATATATTTAGCTCCTGGACAGAAACGAACACAGAACTCCTCTAAAGGGAAACATTCTTAGTCTAGCCACAAAATGTTTTACCAATGAAGTTCGAAATGAGGGTAGGTATGAATGAGGGCAGGGCCCAACCAAAAGGGACAAATTTCCTTCTGCTGTAAGTCACCTTTTATTTTATTTTATTTTTCCATTTTATCGGTTTCTGAGTAAATAACCCTTTATCGCTCTTTGATTTTTTTTTTTTTTTTTTTTTCCCCTGTGGCTCTTAGATCTAATACACTCTGCTTGCCCAAGGTGTCATCTCCTTTACTGCTTTTGTGACAACCACAGCCCTAGGTTACTGTCACTAACAATCTTTCCCTACCCCTCCAGAGTTCTATCTCAGTGTTTAGCTCCTGTTGAATTCCCTAATTGGCAAGTTTAATTGTTAGTTTAAAATATATTTCTTGCGTATTTCAGTATTTGCAAGCTACGCAGTCTTCCGTATTATGGTATTCCAATGTGCTAGACACTGTCATATTCTCTGAATATAAAAACGAATAATAATTCATAGCCCAATTTTCCTTGATTTTAAATTTTCTGTTGATTGGGATTATCAACTTTATTCTAACATTAAATGGTGTTTATGCAATGGCACCTGATTTAAAGACAGCAAATCCTTATTTTTCTGCCTTGTATTGCCATGATACTTGCATTCAAATATACTTGAGCCTCTGCTTCTTTTTCAATAAAATAAGTACAATTCTATGAGCCTCTAATGTAGTTTTCTTCATTTATAAAATTTATTAATATATCTATAAAATGTTGTCAATTTCTGAATATAGTATGGAAATATGCTACATAAACAATTAAAATTTCTCATTGATTTCTCATGAAAAAGTAGTTTTTCCATATGCTTCAGGGTCAGCAGACAACATTGGTGCAAATTGAAATTACTTTAGACATAAAGAAGAGGAAAAGCTCGGTCCCTGAATGTGATACTGTACAAGTCAAGACATGATGTCAGTACAGCATCAAGTTTTAAACCAAACTAAAAGTCTACAAAGGGCATTGGTAGCAAATCTTTTTATTCTATATGGCTCTGAGAAACAGATATAGAGCAACATATATTGGGCTTCTGGCTACCAGTAGAGAGGCATTTGAACATCACCTTTTGACCTTATCTTCAAATATTGGGACCCAATCAAGTCTGGGACCCAGTGTGATTACATACCTGCTACAAAGATTCTCAGTGCCATCTCAGTTTGAACATGGTGCATTACAATTAATAAACCAACTAGCTGTTCAAGTTGTAGATTGACATGAGCTAGTTATAAGTATTATAAGTAAAGAAAAACAAACCACCAAACAACATGGCTAGTGAAAAAACAATGTGGCCTTCCCGCAGGATGATGCTTCTAAAATTGCCCCCTTGTCACAGAAGATTCTTTGAATGGTTTTCCAGATAGTGATGGTGTGTCAGGACAATAACACATGTCCCTGAGGGGCAGGAGTAAGGACAGCCTCAGGCCCTTTGGGGAGAGGATTTGTGTACAAAGCCAAAGATTTTGATTAAACCACCCCCCTGTGCCTTTAGATTATAGAAAGTTTTGTTCTCTCCTGCTAAACTGACATCGTAATGGGGCCTTAGGTAATATTACATAGCTGAACACTGCCAAGGAATAGAGCTAGCATGTATATAAAAGGTGGCGGCCAGCAGGTAAAATGTGGACTGAATCAGGTGGCAGACAAGGCAAAGCTGAGCCAGAAACACAAAGACCATTTATTCATAAACCAAGGCTATTCTTCTATGCAGGCATTGTGGACAAGTCTACTGTTCTCATGCTGATTTTCTGTTATCCCTTTACATTCTGAAAACAACACTGCCAGCAGAAGCGCTGTCCAACACGAACACTTCTGTGTGTCTACCACTTGCCTTGTTTTTGTAACCCTAAATGCTAATTACTTCCCATTTCTTTCTCCCATTCCTTTCTCCTAAACAAATATATGCAGAGTGAAGTTGCCAGGGAAATGTCTGAGTGTGTAAAAAGGTTAATATTCCAGAATGGAGTTTCAGTATTTTTCTATGGCCTTACTATCTTTTGTTTTTGTTTTTATTTTTGTTTTTGTTTTTGTTTTCCCTTTTCTTTTTCTGTCTTGTGTTTCATTTGTTATCTTTGAGAAGGATCCAAGCTCAGTAAGCTAAGATTCTTCGGTGTTTTACATTTACTGACTTACAGTGGCATGGATAGTCTCACCCATACACTTCAGATCATTAACATATGTGTGTATTGTTCCATCTTTTGTTGTTACATCTTGACATAAGCCAGCATTTGATAGCAGCATTGTCAAGCTAATTCTAGAGAAAAGAGAACATGTTTCATATGCTTTTATGCCAAAAAAAAAAAAAAAAAGATTATAAGCTACTACAGGGAAAGGTTGTAATCCTTCTATATCTTATCTATCCAGCATTAGTTATTTGCGCTGGTGTGTTTACCTATACACTCTCCCTTCCAAGCCCAATACTTTCTGCACTTCATCAAAAATGTATCCTTCCCAAATACCACTCATCATCCACTCATCTGCTTTAAAACTTTCAGTAGATCTTGAAAACTGATAGGATAAACTATGCACTTCATTAATTTATCATTTTTAGCCTTGTTACACCATTGCTCTTTATCCAAGCACCAACAATAATTGTGTGCATTTGGTAAGATTAGAATGAGTGGAAGGGAAGGGATAGAGTCAGGGGTAGGCAGAGTAACGCTCACATGTGCAGGTCAGGGACTCATCATCCTGTGATAATGACCTCAGTGGTATAGGAGTGAAGTCTGGGGCAGTTGCCTTCCAGGGCTGGACATTTGCACTTGTAGTCAAGACCATCTTTGAAACTGAATACTCGGAATGTGGACTTCTCCAAAGCTTAAAATACAATGCCAAAAGAAGAAGCAAAGCAGAACAAATAACAATATTTAAACTGTTGTGTAGAGAAGACAATTGCGAACCTTATTTTTTAAATTTGACAGTAGCATTGAGGCTATTTTCATTATTACTCATTTAGCAGATTCTATTATGTGCTTTCAGTGAATATGTGTGTGTGTGTGTGTGTGTGTCTGCGTGTGTGTGTTCCTCTGAATAACAAGAGCAAAATGAATAGATGTCTAGGTTTGGGGAGGTTAAAGTCAAGTAATCTATTTCTTCTCAATTTTAAAAATGGCATGAATATGAAAAAATGTTAATTGAATTAATGCTTTTCTAAATAATTGAACATTTTAAATAAAAAATCAAAGAAATTCAATAAATTATTTTGTTAAAGTATTATAAACAAGTACATGTTTTATTCCTTGAATGTTAAAATAATAGAGGTAACCTCACACTAATATAAATTAACACAGTAAAATTGAAATAAAATAAATATGAATGGTATAGTGAAAAGATACTAAATTATATGGCAAAACATACATATGAATGTTGGAAGCTAACAAATGTTTTCTTCATTCCTAGAGAGTATCTAAAAACTAAATGTCATATGTAGCTTTTAGAGAGAAGCATTAGGTACATTCTGACGTGATTTGTTAAACGCAGAAATCACATATACCATTTGGTTATTTGATTCTTGCTTTCAACTCTTTAGATTTCATTGGATATATTGTACTGACATGTCTAACATTCAGTTAACTGGCTCACATCAGTCTTGACTTCTGCTCTTTAATAGCCTGTGCCTCCATGATTAGTGCTCCCTCTCTGTTAGTCTGCCATTTGGGAACCCAAGATTTGTGTATCACGAAGTAATGACAATAAAAAGACAGTTTCACATACAACAGGATTTTATAGAAATTAAAATGCTATGTTTATGTCCCATTTTCTTTATTCTCATGGGGAAGAGTACTGTACAGTAAACATTTTTGCATTTGGTGCTTTATTTGATCCAGACAAAAATAGACTACATAAGCTATTTTCTCTTGAGTATGTGATTAATGAATTATTCCCTTATCCCCTAATTGCCATATCAGGAATGGAGTTGGTTGTGGCAGATTAATAAAAATCCTTGAGTGACTAGTTAGTATTGCCTGTCTAATATTTCATTTGCAATTACCAGTCACAGATCACTACTGCATAGAATAAAGAAAAGAAGATATACTCAGGAGGCATTTTCCTTACCTAGCCTGCAAGTGACTGTTTTTGTGTGGGTAATAATAATTTGATGCTGTTTGAAGGTATTCCTTTTTTTTTTCCCCCTCAGGAATCAGAACACAATTATGCAAAGGAAGATGTAACAAACAAACAGGTAAACAAATATCTTCCCTGTGTCTTTTTATTTTTTATTTTTTTCCATTTACTCATACATTATATTTTACATACTTGTGGGGTACAGGTGATAATTTTTTACACACATAGAATGTGTAATAATCAAGTCTGGATATTTTGAGTACCCATCACATCTGAAGACAAGAAGAGAAAGCAAGAAAGTGAATCTTGGACCAGAAGCCAGAATATACAGGTTCTCTATCTAATATTCCACTCTGTGTATTAATCATAGGACCTTCCAAGATGGACTGTCCCTTAGAACTTACTGAGTTCAAATTTTAATGATTATAGGAATTCTATAAAACATCACTGAAGAAGGCTCTTTAGCCTGGCTCACATTTTGGAAGCTCACCATCCTATAAAGCAATCTCTTTCACTGAAAAAAGTAAAATCTATTTCCCTTTTACTTTCACTCATGGATCTTGAGGTTCTGTCCCCTTAGAGTCATATGAAACAAATCAACTCCCTTTAGCAATTGGTAATCCTTCACATATTCAAAAATAGCTACCACAATAACTCTATTTCTGTTTTAAATGTTACACCAGTAAGTTTAGGATCCTGTACGAGTCTCTACATATAGTCTTTTCTGTGTTTGTTATTTCTTTTTCTTTTAATATTCTAATTACTTTAGAACTCACTAATTAAATTTTCATGGCTAATTTGGTGAATCTTTTTCACATGAATTTCATTGAATCTAAATCTACTACTTTGTTGAAAATGTGTATGCCAATACTGGCATATTTATTAAGAAATGCTACCCAAATTGTACTAAACCAGGCCATGTGACTTTTAGGAAAATTGATCACAGCTCAAGATTTTTTATTTTAAGCTTGGCATATTGAGGAAAACAATAGTTCTAATGCTAAAGTTGCTTGAACTCAGTTATTACATGCCAAAGATTAATATAACATTTTATAGATCATTTCTTCATGTACAATGAATAATACACTTTTGTAAAAGCTCTAGGAGACTACATTATATTCACCTTCTAATAAAGACACTTATTTTATTGATATTTTAATATTAAGAACAGAGGCTTAGATATCAGATAGTAAGTTCATAAGTTTGGACTCAGAACACAGAGAGGAAGAAAACAGTGACAGATACTTGATTCAAATCAAGGAGAAGTCTAATGAATAATCCTTGCTCAATAACAGAGTGTATCTCCCATTGAATAAGATGGACATCCTCCAGATTCAAGATTTCACTCCTCTGTGAAATAGCGAGTACATACCACCAAGTTTTGCCTCTCTGAACTGTTATTGCTATAGCTTTATATATATAGTAAATATACATAAAGCATAAATATATGTATTTAAATATAAATATGTGTATATTAAGTACACATATACTTAAATATATTATATTTCTTTATATATATTTATACTTAAATATAAATATATGTAAATATATATTTAAATATAAAAATATATATTTATTTATATAGATTTATACTTAAATATAAATATATATTTATACTTAAAATATATATTTTACTTTGGAAGCATTTTAGCCATAAATTTCTTTTTATTAATCAAATTATCAGAGCTCTTAAAGTGAATGCTCTTTCCCCTATTCTTGCTCTTATCTGTCCTAGTTCTGTTTTAATTAAAAGTCAATACTTAGTATTTGTCAACCTTAATTTCCATCTTATCTCCTTCCCAAATTTCTCTTCAAGTTTTTAACATCCAGTATAGTAGTGAATAGATTTGTGAACTATCTATAATCTATCATCATATTATATGCATCTTAGGTTAGAGTGATCCATAAATGACACTAGCTGTAACTTTTCTATCACTATCTTACAGTGTAATCCTGGACAAATCACTGAGCTTCTGAGAGACTCAATTTTGAAATCTATTCAGGGACTACAACAATTTGAATGACTTTAACACTATATCTTGGAAACTTTTCCTGTTTGAACTGAATGTACAGTTTTGTACATGGAATAATGGGAGAAGATGGGACATCCTGCTCAGAAGCCAGGTTAGCTGTGAATCAAGAAGCAATGTCAGGGGACCAGCACAACCACAACCTGGGCAGAATTTCCAAATATTTCTTCAAACAAAAGTAGTACAAAGAACAGGAAACATTCAGGTAAGAAGGCAACATTACAGAGACTGAAGAAATCAAAGCAGAGACAAAGACTGCTCAAAGCAGAGAGAGGGATGTGAATCTTGGTGCCATTTCCAGAGGTAGCCTTTTAAATAATTCCTTAGCTATAGTTAAGGCTATGCCTTGAGTGCTTTAAATTACAACCTTGGCTTGACATTAAGTTTTCTTTAGTGTGCTATCACATCTTAATGTTATATGTGTATTCTTCTATCTTTGATTCTCTTAAGGCTTGTAGGTCTTTACATATTTGATTGAAATATGGATTATTAAGTTCAGTTATAATCTGTATGTTCCAATCAGTAGATCAGACACCAAAGATGGAGATGATGTTGTTTATTGCAAGTGCTTAGCTTACTGTACTTTTATTGTCTAATATCCAATTGGATTTACATGTTATCACTGGCTTAGACATGACAGAGAATGGTGTAAGATGGAGAAAAGCTGAAGTCATAATGTTATAGGGTCAGTATCCTCTACACTTGAGAATAGTTGAAGTCTTCTTCCATTTATTATGCATGAATGATTTATATGAATGTGGAGTATAACCAGAATTTTTTAATGGGATTTCTCTCACCTGAAAAGCAATACACTCTATGGATTTTCCCTTGATTATCTGAAATGTGACTTAAAGTTGGGTAGCTGGTAGTTTCCTCAGATATTGTCTGTCTGCTAGGTATTATTTTGAAAGAGAAATAGCAAAGGTAGATACTAGTTGTAGTGAAAGGAAGAAACGTAGTGTGTTGTAAATTCTTATGGATGAGGTAGATCAGTTCTGTTGGCAGGAATGGATATTGCTGCAGAGGGATTCTCAAACAACTGGTTGATATATTCTGTGATTGCTCATTCATCTATGGGTGAAGGTTATAGTCAAGTACAGGAAAACTGGCAGAGGTTTGAAAAAATGCCAACCTATTCTGAGAAACAAAAGGGAGGCTATGATGGAACATCAGATCACTTGATAATGTGAAGGGGTCAAAGAGTTCAATGACAAGGTTGTGGTGGTGACTGTTATGAATGGGGATGAGGAAGAGAGCAGGTACCAGAGTACAGTGTCCATGGCCAATGTGAGGGACATATGTTGACGATATGAATGTAAATGTTGATCAATATCAAAAGTGCTATGGATTTGGATATGGATTTTCTATACGTGAGTAATACAACCAAATGATGACTGACTAAATGGAGCTGGGGAGAAGAGAGGTAAACCCTGGCATCTGTGTGCTCATGTGCTTAGTGATGAGGAAAAAATTTGGAAGTTTATAGATTGTCACTCCTGGTCAATAAAAGGGGAAAACAGCAGTTGCCTACGAAGAGGGAAGAGAGGTTATGATTATTCTTGTTGTTAGTGTGGAGTAAAGTTGTTTATGAAATTGATTTTCTTCCTCCTGTTTTTTCCCTTCTCTGCAATTCTAACAGAAGACCTCAACTATTCCCTATTCATTTTCAGTGGAGAAATGTTAAGGATAACAGACAGAAGCTCAGATGGTTGTCTGGTTTTGGTTTTCCACCATAACAATAAGAGGAGGATGAAGGAAAAGCGGGTGAGCATGTTCAAAAATCTCTAGAGAGAGGGCTAGAGTTTAAAGACTTCTAGAAAATATTATGGTAAATGGCTTCTTTGAAGGGTTTATTTTCTGTTGTAAGAGCTATTTGAAAGTAGAAACATTACTACTCTTACCTCTGTGCCTAAATATATAGCAGCTGCCCTTGCCATAGTTGTCTGATGAAATCTCCCCTTGACCAGGAGCTCACATTCCGATTAATGCCACCCAGCAAGTGTTAGGCCCACATATATGTCTCTTTATTAAATGATATTGTTTCATGTCTATGTCCAGTTTATCACTTGTGAAATATTTTCACTATTTTACATTATAGGGTATCTATAAGCCTCAAGAAAATGGCTATATCCTAGTTATCTAGCAGAATGGTTATGGGGGGAGAGATGGCACATCTGGTTTTAGATAGGGCTGAAAGCAGTCTGTACATGGACAATAATTGAATGCAACTCAATTTTATCTGTAGTTTTGGTGAACACAAGCAATAACTTCATTACTGAGAAAGGAGAAAGAATAGATTGAGGAAATGATGATGCTGTCTATATTAAGCACAGAGTTTGAGATGCATCTGAAACTGCTAAGTGGAGATCTTAAATAAGTGATTAGATAAATTGAAATCTCACCAGTCAATGATTTGGAAACGTATACTGGGATGTAACAACATCTAAGTTATTTCTGAAAAACATTGAATCTGTCACCTAAATGACTGTATGCCCAGTCATTTAGATTTATTCATTTAGATTGTATGCCCAAGACATACAATGTATAAGGAATGAAAGCATTGAAAATACATGTTTATGGAAAACAGAAGAATTCATATGACATGCTAAAAGGAGCTAATTAACTTGGTAGAAGGAAATAGTGATGTCATTTAAGCAAGGAAAGATGTAATGAGTCATCACGTCAAATGCTAGGAGAGTGGGAATTAAAGAAGGACTACTAAGTATTCAGTGAGTTTTGAAATGTATGATTAACTACCTTAGTGAACAAATTATTTGGAGTAATTTGGTATGAGTGTTTTACTGCATTAAGTGGAGCAATAAAAAAGTGGAGATGATCTTGTCGTAAAAATAAAGGATAAGCATAGTAGTACACTTATTAGAGAGAGGAAGAAAGTAAATGGAATTTGTATTTTTATAATTAAGTTTTCAAGATGAGAAAGTCTTAGAGATGTCCAAAAAAATAAAAAATAAATAAACAAACAGTAAAGGGAGAGACAGTTTGAAAATACATGGGAGAAAAGGCATAACTGATGGTACAAGCCATATAGCCTAAGCCAGATTACCTTGCAAGATAAATGTAGGTGTGTATTTGTTGACGTGAACTGAACTTATTTTTCTCTGCCAAGAAAAGAGAATTCATTATGGCTGTATAGCATTCCTTGGTGTATATGTACCACATTTTCTTTATCCAGTTTATCATTGATGGACATTTCGGTTGATTTCATGTGTTTGCTAATGTGGATAGTGCTGCAATGAACATATACATGCATGTGTCTTTATAATAGAATGATTTATATTCCTTTGAGTATATGCCAAGTAATGGAATTTGCTGTGTCAAATGGTATTTCTGTCTTTGGGTCTTTGAGAAATCACCACAATGGTTTCCACAGTGACTGATCCAAGTTACACTCCCATCAACAGTGTAAAAGTATTCCTTTTTTCTCCACAACCTCACCAGCATCTGTTATTTTTTGACTTTTTAATAGTAACCATTCTGACTGGTGTTAGTTGGTATCTCATTGTGGTTTTGATTTGCATTTATCTAATGATCAGTGATGTTGAGACTTTTTCATATGATTGTTGGCTGCAAGTATGTCTTCTTTTGAAGTGTGATCATGTCCTTTGCAGGGACATGGATGCAGCTGGGGGTCATTATCCTTAGCAAACTGACACAATAACAGAAAACCAAATACTGCTTGTGTACACTAATAAATGGGAGCTAAATGATGAGAGCACATGGTCACATAGAGGGGAGCAACACGCCCTGGGGCCTTTCAGAGTATGAAGGGTGGGAAGAAGGAGAGGATCAGGAAAAATAACTAATGGATTCTAGACTTAATACATGGGTGATAAAAGAATCTGTACAACCAACTCCCTTGACACAAGTTTACCTTGTGTACAAGTACAAACCCGCACTTGTACCCCTGAATTTAAAACAAAAGTAAAAAAAAGAAAAGGGAATTGTATAGAGACTGAATCTGTAGCCTCAGTACCTGTGGCAGGTGAACTAATTGCTCAGATGATCTGTGCCTTGTAAAGTGCATTGACCATTGATGCTACTAGAGTTTCACTGGGTTCTATAGCAGACTGTGTAAAGCTATAGTCGTTCCTAAATAGTTTCTGTGCATCTTTGTATGCCAAATCTCAGGAGAATCTTATTTACCTGTCAGGTTGTTGGCCATTATTTAGTGATCTTTGAAGACAGAGCTGAAAACATCTCTGAAAATAGGCTTTGCAATAAATAATCTATTTTAAAATCATGTAATCCAAAGACCTCAAGGGCAGGGATAGATATATGTAACCACAGATATTCTAAACTATTTTCTATTTTATTTTGTCAGTTTACAGTTACCAGTAATGTTATATGTAAGTAAAAATATGATGCCCCATTTTCTTTGCTGCCAAGTCTGAACTACAATTTAACCTGACAAATGGGCAAAGGTTTCTCAAGCAGCACATGGCTGATATTTGTGTATTGGAATATCATGATCCCATATTGTTTTTAAATCCATGGAGGTGCTAGTCAAAGGTGCCTCTGTGAGTTTTGTAATGAAAGCCTGGGAGTCGTAGGCGGTGTTATTCAGTTCATTTATGAACAAATGTGGGCTAGCAGACTGCAGATTCTAGAGAAGGTATTAATGAATCATCCCCAGATGATCTACTGACGACCCGTAGGACTGCAAAATGAATCATATGACCTATTTTTTTTAATTAAAAAACACATTTTAAATGAATTATTTATGAACAAGTACAGCTGTAACCTTGATAATATTAAACTGTTCTGGGCTGTTGAAAGGTATCTCATAGCAGTGACTATTCATAGTCAAACATGCAGAATGTATTAATGTAGTCAGTGAAAAATACAAAGTGGTCTCTGAAGAGGTAGAGATAAATGAGCCCATCAATTCATATTGCCTTCTTGCTACAGCCAGTCACCAAAGATTTGTGCTGAAATATTTTATTTGGGGTTACTTGTAGTCTACAAATATCTATGATTCTGTCCTTCAAGTTTTATAAAGTGATTATTTTACAGACTATAAGTAATCAATAAGAAGAGTATAGACTATGTATCATATTTTCCTTAGAGATAGAATTAATGAACATGGCATTTTATTTAAATTCATTTTAGTTATCTCTCATATCTGAGACACACTGAAAATTACTTGGATATTGTGAAGGCAGAG
>NW_012110397.1:157328-174500 GCF_000951045.1 Mandrillus leucophaeus | reverse complement strand
TAATCTATTTTAAAATCATGTAATCCAAAGACCTCAAGGGCAGGGATAGATATATGTAACCACAGATATTCTAAACTATTTTCTATTTTATTTTGTCAGTTTACAGTTACCAGTAATGTTATATGTAAGTAAAAATATGATGCCCCATTTTCTTTGCTGCCAAGTCTGAACTACAATTTAACCTGACAAATGGGCAAAGGTTTCTCAAGCAGCACATGGCTGATATTTGTGTATTGGAATATCATGATCCCATATTGTTTTTAAATCCATGGAGGTGCTAGTCAAAGGTGCCTCTGTGAGTTTTGTAATGAAAGCCTGGGAGTCGTAGGCGGTGTTATTCAGTTCATTTATGAACAAATGTGGGCTAGCAGACTGCAGATTCTAGAGAAGGTATTAATGAATCATCCCCAGATGATCTACTGACGACCCGTAGGACTGCAAAATGAATCATATGACCTATTTTTTTTAATTAAAAAACACATTTTAAATGAATTATTTATGAACAAGTACAGCTGTAACCTTGATAATATTAAACTGTTCTGGGCTGTTGAAAGGTATCTCATAGCAGTGACTATTCATAGTCAAACATGCAGAATGTATTAATGTAGTCAGTGAAAAATACAAAGTGGTCTCTGAAGAGGTAGAGATAAATGAGCCCATCAATTCATATTGCCTTCTTGCTACAGCCAGTCACCAAAGATTTGTGCTGAAATATTTTATTTGGGGTTACTTGTAGTCTACAAATATCTATGATTCTGTCCTTCAAGTTTTATAAAGTGATTATTTTACAGACTATAAGTAATCAATAAGAAGAGTATAGACTATGTATCATATTTTCCTTAGAGATAGAATTAATGAACATGGCATTTTATTTAAATTCATTTTAGTTATCTCTCATATCTGAGACACACTGAAAATTACTTGGATATTGTGAAGGCAGAGGAAGTCTTTTCCAAGTACTACTCAAAGAAGCCACATTATTTTTTTCAGACGTAAGTGCTCATAATACTGAGTTATGGTTTAGTCAGGAACTAAGGCTACTTCAACGTGAAGGTGATTTTTCTAAATCTATTTTCCAGTGTCTTCCTATAAAATATTTTATTTTTAAAGCTGTACATTGAAGATATTAGAAAATCATTTTCTAAGTTTTAAAAGATTTTTAATCAAGGGTGATGTTATGTAGGGGAAAGTGAAGAAGAAGATTTTAGAGTGAAAAGAAAACTAGAGAAGAGAAAAACAAGAATGAGAATAATAAGATAAATTAAAATCGACAGACCTCAGAATACTGTCCTCAGTTTCTCCTTGTAGTCAGAATTCATAAATCTTGGAAGCTAAAAAAGTATAATATAAAGCACAATGTAGAAAACATAATTATAATCTGATACATATTGACTTTCAAAATAAAAATATGTGCAATAATAATAGAAATTAGTAATTAATTAATAGGCAAACCCCAGCAATATCGTGGGTTCAGGTACGATCCACAGAAATAAGTCTAATATCACAATAATGCAAGTCAGATTAATTTCTTGGTTTCTTAATGCATATAAAACATATTTGCACTATACTGTATTCTATTTAGTGTTTAATAGCACTATGTCTATTAAAACAACATATATGCCTTCATTAAAAACACTTTATTGCTAACAAATGCCTCTGCTCATCTGAGCCTTCAACCAGTTGTTAATTGTTGTGCTGGTGGAGGGTCTTGCCTCAACCTTGACGGCTGCTGACTGCTCCGAGTAGTGGCTCCAGAAGGCTGAGGTGGCGGCAGCAATGTCTTAAAATAAGACAACAATGGAGTTTGCTACACTGACTGACTGCTCTTTCATGGATATTGGAGTCAATCCTCTGAAACTCTGTCACTGCTTTATCAACTAAGTTTATGTAACACTCTTAACATTTTGTTGTCATTTCAACAATGTTCACAGCATTTTTGCCAGGAATAGATTCCATCTGAAGAAACTACTTTCATTGCTCATCTATAAAAAGCAACTCCTCATTGTTAAAGTGTGATCATTCCCAGTTGCATGTTCAGGTTCCTCTTCTAATTTTAGTTCTTTTGCTATTTCTACTACATCTGCAGTTGCTTTCTCCATTGAAGGCTTGAATCTCTCAAAGTCATCCATTCAGATTGTAATCGACTTCTTCTAAACTTGCTAGTGGTGATATTTTGACCTCCTTCCATGAATCACGAATGCTCTTAATAGCATCTAGAATGGTGAATCCTTCTCAGAAAATTTTCAATTTACTTTGCCCTGATTAATCAAGAGAATCATTATCTATGGCAACTATAGTCTTAGAAAATGTATTTCTTAAATAAAATAGGATTTAAAAATTAGAATTACTCTTTGTTACATGGGCTGCAGAGTGGACGTTCTGTTAGCAGGCATGTAAACAACATTAGTTTTTTCGTACATCTGCTTAGGAGATCTTGGGTGACTAAATGCGTTGTCAATGAGCAGTGATATTTGAAAGAAATATTTGTTTCTTGCATAGTAACTATCAATAGTGGGGCTTAAAATATTCAGTAAACCATGCTCTAAACAGATGTGCTGTCATGCTGGCATTGTTGTCCCATTTATAAAACCTAGGCAGAGTAGATTTGGCATAATTCTTAACAACATTACGTTTTTTGGAATGGTAAATGACCATTGGGTTAAACTTCAAATCACTGGCTGCATTAGCCACTAACAAGAGAGTCAGCCTGTCCTTTGACACTCTGAAACCA
Source organism: Mandrillus leucophaeus (assembly GCF_000951045.1). NCBI lineage: Eukaryota > Metazoa > Chordata > Mammalia > Primates > Cercopithecidae > Mandrillus > Mandrillus leucophaeus. The sequence continues at coordinate 171,769 of NW_012110397.1, read as the reverse complement.
GACATTGACATCTCCTCTCCAGCTATGAAAGTCCTAGATGATATCTTCATTTAATACAAGGCTGTTTCATCTACATTGAAAATCTGTTGTTTACTGTAGCCACCTTCATTTATTACCTTAGCTGGATCGTCTATTCCAGACAACTTGCTGCAGCTTCTACATCAGCACTTGGTGCTTCACCTTGCACTTTTATGTTATGGAGATGCCTTCTTTCGTTAAACTTCTTCAACCTGCCTCCACTAGCCTCCAACTTTTTTTTCTGTAGCTTCCTGACCTCTCTTGGCTTTCATAGTATTCAAGAGAGCTAGAGGCTTTTTCTGGATTAAGCAATGGCTTAAGGGAATGTTGTGTCTGGTCTGATTTTTCTATCCAGACCACTAAAACTTTCCTCATATCAACAATAAGGCAGCCTCATTTTCTTATCATTTGTGTGTTCACGGAAGTAGCATTTCTAATTTCCTTTAAGAACGTTTCCTTTGCATTTGCAACTTGGGCATCAGTTCAAGAGACTTTTGGCCTATCTGAGCTTTTGATATGCCTTCCTCACTAAGTATGATCATTTCCAGTTTTTAATTTTAAGTGAGATATGCGGGACTGTTCTTTTCACTTGAATACTTAGAAGCCATTGTGGAATCATTAATTGGCCTAATTTCAGTATTGTGTGTCTCAAGGAATATTAAGGCCATAGAATTGGGAGAAAAATAGGGGAAAGGTCATTCTGAGGAGGAGTTAGAATACACATAACATTTATTAATGACATTCACCACCTTAAATGGGTGTGGTTCATGGCACCCCAAAACGATTATAGTAATATCAAAGGTCACTGATTACAGATCTCCATAACAGATATAATAATCAAAACATGTGAAATATTGCAATAAATATAAAAATGTAACACAGAGACACAGTGGGCACATGCTGCTGGGAAAATGGTGCCAGTAGATTTGCTCAACCCATGGTTGGCCAAAAAAACCTTCAATCTGTAAAACAAGCATATCTGTTAAGCACAATAAAGTGAAGCACAATAAAACAAATTGTTCTGTATTAATTGAACGTATACTATACAGAACAAGGTGCTCTCTCTCTCTCTCTATATATATATAGAGAGAGAGAGACTTCACACACAAGTGTAAGCTAGGCCTCTGAGAAGTTATGTAAGAATAACAAAGTTCTTGACTAGTGCTAATTAAAAGCAGGGCTGAGATTAAAAGTCAGGTTTATCTATGTGACTCCAGAGGCAATCCTTTCCCACTGAACTGCACTGCACTGCTTCTCATTAAGATTTTGAAGCAAAGATGCTACATGGAGGAACTTGTATCTATTACAGAAAAATAATATTTACACTTCTATGAACAAATTTATCCTTTATTGAAATAGCATATGTGCACAAGTAGTTGGAGGATGACAGGCATATGTAGACTTACGCTTCTTCAGTGTTAAATTTATGACTGAAAAGATAGGGAAGTTTCTTCCAGCTACTATTTAAATTTTAATTTTCTGGTGATATCTAACACATTTCTGTAAATCTTAAATTGCACAGAACATGATCACATATATTTGGCATGATAAAGACTTAAGAAAATTGTCCTTTTAGGACTCTAAATCAAGGAGCAAGATTTTTCAGGCAATATGTTTAAATTTGTCAAACCTTTAAATGATATTACATTTTAAATGTTATTACATTTTAAATGTTATATGGGTTATCTTAATTTGAGTTAGCTAGTAATATTAATTTGATCCATGTATTATTATATTTAGTACAGGTAGACACTGGTTAAAAATTACCAATAATTTCATACAGTTCAACCATGTAATATTTTATATAATTTGTAGCTGTTTACAGGTATACTCTATATCAGTCATAATAATTAAAATAATTTTCAGTTGTGTAGTTTTTTACACAGTTGTACCAAAATCCCACATATTTGGAAACATTTAGAGTGACAAAAAATTCAGTCACTATTATTAGTTATCTTACATCATATAGATCATTACGCATCAAAATTTAAAAAAAAAAAATTGTGTCCTTGAAGTTTCTAAAACAGTAGTAGATAGTTGAGATAGCAATATTCTCTTTACTTTTTCTCTGTTTCTTCTTCCTAATTAAAAAAGACCAAGATTTAAAGAACGGTTTCAAAACACAACAGATGTAACAAACCAATTACCTTAGGAAAGTCTCTATTTATGATATGGTCAAACTATTGATCTTTCAATAAGAAAAGTTCATTTTAATTTCGTTTCTTTGCAATAATTACATTTATAGAGACAAAATATAAGGATAGATCTCTGGCTAATGAACTATACAAATATGTCAGTAATTATTCTGGACAGGTTTATTGTTCAATTGCAATTATTTTTCATGCCAAGTCCTTAAATACTGTGTATATACAGGTTAATGTTGTTCTATTGGTGTAGATTATTTTTGTGTCTTACATACATGAAAATGCACTCAAAAGGCAGGATTTTTTTTTCTTTTTTCTTCTTCTTCTTCTTTTTATTTTTTTTTTGAGGCAAGGTCTCACTCTGTCACCCAGGCAGGAGTGTAGTGGCTCAATCTCAGCTCACTGCCACCTCTGCCTCCCAGGTTCAAGCAATTTTCATGCCTCAGCCTCCCAGGTAACTGGGACTATAGAAACACACCACCACGCTCAGCTAATTTTTCTATTTTTAGTAGAGACGGGGTTTTGTCATGTTGCCCAGGCTGGTCTCGAGCTTCTGACATCAAGTTATCCACCTGTCTTGGCCTCCCAAAGTGCTGGGATTATAAGTGTGAGCCACCACGTCCAGCCAGACAAGCATCTTTTAAAGGCTATAAAAAGATAACACATAATCACATAAGAGTACATTGAAGTCTGATTACATAAGAGCAAAATATTAATGAAAACCTCCCCAGGTTTGCTGTCCTGCTAAATACTTTTTAATTCTGTTATTCCCTTCCACTTTGTTCTTCCTCGTCCTCCTCCTCCTTTCTTTTCATCTTATTTTCTTTCTTTACCATTTTGGCCTCTTATTTCCTCATTTAAAAAAATCTTTCTGCTTTTGTCAAGTAACACATCACCTTTAATGGTTGCTAAAATAACCAAAAATTCATGTTTCAGCAAGAGATGGAATCTATTTCTTTAGTCCTTGAAATTGCGTTGGCCATATGAGTTTCTTTGGCTAATTGAACATTAACAATTGTGACCCAAATTGATCAGGATTTCTCTGCTGACATTTTGGACTGGATAATTTTATGTTGAAGAGGATTGTCTTATTCATTATAGAATATTTAGCATCCTGCTTTCTACCAACTAGATGCCATTGGCAAGCCTCTCATTGTGCCAATTAAAAATGTTTCTCCAGACATTGTCAAATATCCCTTGCAAGTTGGAGGAATTGCCCCAGTTTTAGAACTCTGATGTAGTGTCTTGGAAAGAATTTTCCCTTGTGCCTGTAATCACAGCACTTTGGGAGTCCGAGGCAGGTAGATCACGAGGTCAAGAGATTGGGACCATCCTGGCCAACATGGTGAAACCCCGTCTCTACTAAAAATACAAAAGTTAGCTGGATGAGGTAGCAGGTGCCTATAATCCCAGCTACTCGGGAGGCCAAGGCAGGGGAATTGCTTTAACCCACAAGGCAGAGGTTGCAGTGAGCCAAGATTACGCCATTGCACTCCGGCCTGGAGAGAGAGCGAGACTCCATCTCAAAAATAAACAAATAAATACAAATAAATTTCCCATAGGGGCTTACTCTCTTTTGGTGCACTGGAATCCTGACAACCCCATGGAAGTAAACCTGAACTAACCTGTTAAAGGATGTGAGACCATGTGGAAGAGAATGAAGGCACTCTGGCCAAGAGCCTATCAGCTGTCAGACATGGGAGTGAGGTGTTTCAGATGGTTCACCTGAGTGTGCTCCATAAAGATCATATGAGCCTATTCAGACCAAAAGAACCACTCAGCTAACCGACAGAATCATGAGCTACACAAATAGTTGTTAAGGTACTATGCAAGAAATATGCATCTGGAGTTATTTTTGTTTAGCATTGAAATGTATTTGCTTTTTTTTTTTTCTAATGAACACTAATCACTAAAGAAAATAGACAGATGGTATAGAAATTACAAATATGGAGTTTTCCACACATATTTTCCGAGTTCAAATTCTAGTTATTCTACTTTCTATATGCATGAACTGAAGTCTATTACTTAAACTTGATTTGTTCAGCTTCTGCATCTGTAAAATGGGGTAAATGAAAGTGCTTAGAACATACTAAGGATTTTCTTAAACAAACTCAGTCTAAATTTTCTGGGTGCAGCTTTCTTTATGTCCAATATGAATCATAAAGTTGGAAGCTCAGACATACATGTATCTTCTTCTCTATAGACCATTGCTTTACAGTGTCCTCTTTAAGAATACATATGACTTTCGCTGGGAGCGATGACTCAGGACTGTAATCCCAGCACTTTGGGAGGCCGAGGTGGACGGATCACTTGAAGTCAGAAATTTAAGACCTGCCTGGCCAACATGGTGAAACCCCATTTCTAGAAAAATACAAAAAGTAGCCTGGCACGACGGCAGGTGCCTGTAATCCCAGCTACTCGGGAGGCTGAGGCGGGAGAATCACTTGATCCCGGGAGGCAGTTTGCAGCAGTGACCCGAGATCACGCCATTACACTCCAGCCTGGGCTACTGAGCGAGACTCCATCTCAAAAAAAAAAAAAAAAGAATACATTTGACTTTTTGAGTCCACATGGGTTATACAGTTTCAATGAAAATCTCCTTTATAAATGAAAATAATATTTGTAAATCTCAAACTATTAAGAAAACCTTAGAGTGTCCAGTTCAAACTTAATAAAAAAGCATCCTAGGAGTCTGGATTGGATCTCTATCTCTGCACTAGTCCAAGCACTCTCAGGGTAATAAAATTGATTCCAGGTGTCATTGCCCTGATGGTACTGATTCTACTACCCCTGGGCTCTGAAGGAAACAATCCTCCGAAGTAGGGAAACTCTAAAGGTGCCTATATTCATAACTTAAGAAGTTAGGATCAGGGATTAGGTCAGTCTTGTGACTGGTTCACATTTTGTCTTAGCCTTCTAGTACTTGAATTGTACCCTGACAACTCCATTTGCTGACACTGGGTCACCATTTATCTGCTGAAATTTCTGACTTTAATTAATCACTTATCTGGATCCTTTCTTCCAGATAGTAGACTCCCTAAATCTGTTTCTTACAAGGCTATCTCCCTGGTACCCATCCCCTGACTTTTGTCCTTTCTTCCTATTACCTGCTGCCAATCTCTGCTGGTACCCTGTTTATGAATACCTCCAGGTCTTGTTGTCTCTTTTGGGACATTTTTTCTGAAATTCTCTTTTTCTGCTGCCAGAACTTGTCAATTCAGCCAAGTGCAGTTCTGTTCATTTCCACAAACACTGGAGTATCTATTACATTATCTGTATTATTCACCACAACACTTCAAACAACTCTTAAAAAATGATTGATTAGTTGTGGAAACCCAAACTGAAAAATGTTGGGTAGTTTCTAAAGTCATACAAAAGTAACTGTTGAAATTGCTTTAAATTCAGAAGGTGCTAGTGACCCTAAACCAACACTCTTCTTGTTCTGCTTTTCTCATATCTTATTCACTCCTATTCTCATTTATGTATCAGTACATAAACCATCATGCTGATAGTTTGAGCCAAATTAAATGAACAATATTTATTTTGTTATTATTTATATGATTTCATAGGCAAATGTTATTTGCCTATGAAACAAATGTTGAGCAGCAAAATAATAAAATCAAAATTATGTTTTAGAAATATGAATTCAGGGTAGATTGAAGGCGACAAAGAGGTTGAGGGTAACAGGATACTATAACAGTCCACGTCTGAGTTAATAAGATCATGACACAAAGCGGTAAACCATTAGAAAGTCAAAGAACAAAATCGCTAACATTGAATGCTGGTGCCCTCTGGCATGAATGAGAAGAGAAATAATGCCAATAGTAATTACAGATTATCCCCAAAGAATTCCCCCCAAATTATTATATTTTTGAAACTCATTAAAATATGCTGAGTTTTAGAGTTTTTAAAATTTAATATATAATTTAATAAAACAACCTTTCAAATTACTTTAGATGCTGGGAATAAATCTTTGGTAAAGGCATTAGGAGTTCAACATATTGCTGAATAATTAAAGATTCCAGGTAAGCATTTATCTAGTTTTCTTCTGGCCTGCAGAACGTACTCTATGGATGTATAATTAGTTTAGTGTGAGACCCTAAGGTTGGTGAATCACTACCACATATGTTCATTTTATTTTATTTTTTTGCACAAGTGGTTCCTGTAATTTTGGACGTCCTTGGCCCTTTTTTCCCATCAGCTTCCTTATTTTATGCAAGACCTAGCTCTAATGCTAGCGTGTCTATGAAACCTTCCCCTACGATCCCACCAAATAAATCCTTCCATTGTGCTTTCATTGTTTGAGGAAACATTGGTTTATAGTTCCATTATTGTTCTTGACTTTTTATGCTTTTATGTGTCTTCCCAGGAGATTTAGTAAACTTAAAAGACATGACAATGCTTTAGCCATCTTTATTTTTCTCTTTGTTATGACTTATCGGACTGGGTCAACAATAGGTCAAGGTAAGAAGTCGAAGGAAAGTGGAAGTGAAAGAAGAAGCTAACATTTTTTATTCTCTTGCATACTAAGTATTTTTATAAGTAACACCTGATTTGTGGCCAGATTTTCTTCTTTAATATTTTTTATAGCAAAACTCATTTTGTATCTGAGTATCTTTATGTATTACGGGTTTCCAAGAATCTCCAAATGCTTTGTCCCTTACATTGTCTGGATTTACTAATTCATGTGACCAGCTTCGTTTGTGTGGGCATTTGAGCTAATGACTTTGCTTTACATACATGCTATGATTTCATATATAATACAGTCCTTAGAAACCTGCTTTATTATTCTAGTTTTAAAACTGACGAAAGAGAGACTTCCAGAAACTATGTAATTTTTCCAGAATCATTCTATTTGTATATGTAGTAGAGTTCAATTTTAAAAAATAAAATCATGAATGTCAGGAAGTTGTAACTAGAAAGATTAACTTGGAAAATGGAAGCTATTCCCAATAAATTTTATTCTAAGTGGTTGGCACATACAGTTATATTTGAGTTATTAGCTCTGATACTTAATAGCTGCATATAAGGGAAATCATGACCAACATCAAGTTATAAAAATAGGGCTTAGTTTTATGTGCTTAAGCTTTATGGAGAAAATGAACAAGAATGGTTGCATAAAGGTAGTCAGCACTCCATAAGTAGCTTCTCTGTAGTCACTGCTTCATAACTTGCTACCTATCATGGGAAGAGTGTCAGCTGCAGTAGCAGCAGTCAGGTATTCATGAAAAACATGTTATATTCTGGGAAACAACAGCATAATTAAAACATGGGGAGGTGTGAAGAAGGAATCAGATATCATTTAAAGGTAGACCATCTGCACTGATAGTCTTCATTTCAAGAAGACAGGTTTTGCTTACAGAATCTGCAGCTTCTCACAAAGCATGTGTTTGAACTTAAAAACAACTGACAGGGACCAAGTCTTCCCAAAGGTAAGAGTCTAGTTTTGCTATACTCCCAGGGAAGATATTGATACTGATGTTAGTAGTTGTACTGTCACAACAACTGACTGTGAGCCCAGTGACAATGCTGGAAATAAAATGTGTTGCTGTCCTTCAGGCTGAAAGTCAAATAAAAGATAAAACAAGGAGAAACACAAAGTACTACTTTTTCTTAGACCTAACTTCTATTACAGTTAACTTAAATATAAAATTTGCAGTGAATGCCTCTAAGAGAATTAATATTGGTAATCAGGCAATCAGAGTCTCTGATCATCTAGGGTAGAATATGTTAATTTTTGAAATACAAAATCTCATCATAGTTAATAGTTATTTCTTTTTGAAAGAAGAAAGTGTTCTAATTTAGGACAAAAAGTCATTGTTTTCTAATTATAATGATGACAAGTCGTCTAAGAGTTGAGGCCACATAGAAATGGATAAGCTAAAGTTAAATAAAGAATGATATATAATTTTTTCTGCATTATAAAATGAATAGTAGTTTGGAGACAGGACAAAGCCATGAGGAAAATGAGAAGGGTGAGGAAATTGATTTCAGAGAAGTACAGCACTTTGGACAAAAGCAGACACATAGATCAGTGGAACAGAGTAGAAAACCCAGAAATAAACCTGCACACTTGCAACGTCTGATCTTTGACAAAATCAGTGATCAGCAATGGAGAAGGACTCCCTATTGAGTAAATGGTTCTGGATAACTATCTAGATATATGCAGAAGAATAAACTGGATCCATACTTCTCACTGTATACAAAATTAACTTAAGATGGATTAAAGATTTAAATATAAGACCCCAAACTATAGAAATCCTAGAACAAATCCCTTCTTGACGTTGGCAAAGGATTTATGGCTAAATCCCCAAAGGCAGTCACAACAAAAATAAAAATTGACAAATGAGACCTAATTAAACTAAAGAGCTTCTTTACAGCCAAAGAAATTACCAACAGAATAAACAGCCTATAGAATGGGAGAAAATTTTCACAAATTATGTATTTGACAAGTGTCTAATATCCAGAATCTACAAGGAACTTAAACAAATCAACAAGCAAAAAATATACAATCTCATTAAAAAATGGGCAAAGGACATGAACAGACATTTCTCAAGAAAAATACATACCAATGGCCAACAAACATTTAAGATATGCTTAACATCATTAATCCTCAGAGAAATGTAAATCAAAACCACGATGAGATATCATCCTACACCAAGTCAGAATGGCTATTATTGAAAAGTCAAAAAATAACAGATGCTGGTGAGGCTGTGGAGAAAGAGAATGTTTACACACTGTTGGTGGGTATGTGACCTAGTTCAGCCACTGTGGAAAGTGGTTTGGAGGTTTCTCAAATAACTTGAAACAGAAAGAGCATTCAACCCAGCAATCTCATTAGTGGGTATATCCCCAATGGAAAATAAGTCATTTGATCAAAAGACACATGCCTCCATGTGTTCATTACAGCACAATTTACAATAGCAAAGACATAGAATCAGCCTAGGTGTCCATCACAGTGGATTGGAGAAAGAAAATGTGGTACATATATACCATGGAATACTATGTACCCATAAAAAATGCAATTATGTCCTTTGCAGCAACAAGGATGGAACTCAGGGTCATTATTCTAAGCGAATTAACACATGAACAGAAAACCCAATACTGCATGTTTTTATTTATAAGTGGAAGCTAAACACTGAATACACATAAACATAAAGATGAGAGCAATAGATACTGCCGACTACTTCATGTGGGAGGGTAGGAGGGGGCCATGAGCTGCAAAACAACTTATTGGGTACCAGGCTCACTACCTGGGTGATGGGATTATTTGTTCCCCAAACCTGAGTGTCACACAGTATACCCATGTAACAAACCTTTACATGTACTCTTTAATCTATAATAAAAGTTCAAATTATTCCAAAATATTTGAAGTTTTGTAGCAACCCTGTGTCAAGCAAGTATGTTGGCACCATTTCATCCATGAGATGAGCTCATTTTGTGTTTGTGTCACATTTTGGTAATTCTCACAATATTTCAAGCTTTTTCATCATTATTATATTTGTTATGGTAACCTGTGATCAGCAGTCTTTGATGCTATTGTAATTGTTTTGGGGCACTAGGAACCATGCCCATATAAGATGGCAGATTTAATCAATGAAAAAAAATTAAAATACGATGTCTAATACCATGGTGGTGTTAGCATGCTTATGTTCTAAAACTCCCCATTATTATAAAACCTTTGGACAATGTAACTACTTCACATAAATGACTTGTGAAACTGAAGCATTTGTGGAGGAGGATTCAATACTACATTTCTGTCAATACCCTTAAAAAAGGAAGTATCATGCCCTGGACAGAAAATAAGATCCCCAAACTAAAATAAGTCAGCAGGAGCATGAGATCAAAGACAGAGGGAACCATAAGATGCATCTCATTTTTGCGTTGGGAATTTGCAGAAATTTTCAGAAGGTCATTGGAATTCTATAATATAAAATTACATTTCTATCAATATTATTTAATATTTAGGGTACAAAGTGAATCTAAGAGCAAAGAACTTCATTTCATAAAAATTTTTTGAAAGACACTAGAGAATAAACTATGTTTGGGAATAGAGAAGATTCTGATTTCCAACTTACTTTGGAACAGATGTCAAACTAAATTAATTTATGTCAGTAAATTTTCAGAGATTTTTTTTCAATTGGAATTCTTAATTAAATTGAAGAGCAACATAAGTGATAATGAACAGCCCTACTGAAATAAAGCAAAGTCTCTTTCAATTTGGAAAGAGTTAACTGTAATCAGTTAAAGGATATTTCAGCAAATTAATTGAAATTCTAATCAGAAGTGAATAAGTACTTTGAAATGAGGGCAGAGGGCAAGGTATAGATGAACAGACTAAAATACTGACCTCAAAATACATCAATCGATAAAAATAGAAAGTGTTTTATCTCCTCTGCTTCTTTTAATAACAAGGATCAGATCAAGCAAAAGGCTTCCTTTGCTCTTCAGCTCCTTAAATCAGGAACTTCAAAGAATTAAGTCTCTTCTCACATCATTAAGTGATATAGGAGAAATCTAAGTGGGCTTCAGCTTCAGAGGCCGGATGTCCCTTCGTCCTTGATCAGCTGGTGAGTCCTGGTACTATTTGTCTCTGTCAAGCCCACACATCTCAGCACCTGCACTCCAAAGTCCCTGCTTGGTCCATGTCTCTGAACTGAAGGGATGCTCTTCAGAGTATTGACTACTGTGAGCTTGACAAGTTTGTCCTTTTGACAAGGTGAAAGAGGTCATTCTAACCACCAGTGGGTTCTGCAAAGTAATGCTTAAGGAGGTTTGAGCCTACATGTTTGCAGTTGCACACCAGGGATACTGTGGACACAGAGAAAAATTGTAAACAGTGTGGAATTAAAAAAAAAAAACAGTCGTTTTTAAAATATAGCTATCAACAATATTTGTCTTTTTAATTGCTTACAGCACTGTCAGTAACACTAAATATGAATTGTACTGATTTATTTTAAAATGACAAAAATAATTACTGCATCTTAAGTGCAATTCTCAAGAGATATTCAGCTGAGAAATAGCATATATTAGCAAAATTACTATTTGCGGTCTAAATACTTCCTAAAACAGTTAAGAAATGTAACCAGAACCAAGCAGGATATTTTTTTCAGAATAATTCTCAGTATAAAATTAGTTTATCTCAATGATTATTTGAACATGTTTAATTTTTGAAATAAATAATTGAATCACTGGCCTGGTCTTGACCCTGACAAATATTTCTGAATATGAATAAAGATTCATAGTACATTGAAAGAAAGCAAGAGAGATATAGGAAAATTAAAACAATTTCACCAACATTTTTATATTATTAAAGGTATTCTGTTCTTCCTATTGTCCCAACAATTAAGAGGGTGCTTTAATTATCTTTGGTGGGAAGTAAAGAATGGTGTCACTGGAAGGGATTTAACTAATTTGGTTTATTAAGATGTTTTACCATGATTCCAAATTACTTGCACTAATGTAAACATTATTTTTCCAAAGTTCATGTTTTAGTAATATACACAGAGCAAGATTTTCCAATAAACCACTGGAGTCTTTATAAGCTCCAGCGTTTTCTAAACCAATTTTACTTAGTACTGTTGCATGGGGATTTTACATTTTTAAAAGCACAGCTGTATTTCCATTAGTATTGTACAAAACTTGTAAAAAGTAACTAACGCACCTTTACTGTTTTTTTCCCACAGCAGGTTTGTAAATTTCTAGGGCACTTGCATTGGCCATGAAATATTGCAATGAGGAGTACTCCGGAGGTAATTAAATTAGATATCCAAGAGAAATGTTCTTTCTTGCAGTATTTTGGGAAAACCTGGAGGATTGTAATTTGCTGACTTATTTATTTCAAGGGAAAAGGAAGCATTTTTGTGATGTTTGCTAAATATATCTTCAACAGTTGAAAAACTTTCTAGATAATTCTCAGATAAGTATGAAATCCCTTTCTTAAAAAAAAAAACTAGGCTATTTTTTCTCTTCTGTCTCTTTCTTCTTCTTTCCCTTGTCCTTAACTTCTATGCACCATCCCCCTTGAAGCTATCAATGTATTGACTTCAAATATCATGTGTTCACGTAAAATTTAAAATTGGACCTACATTCTGTAACACCGATCACGAGGAAACTAAAAAGCTAAAATATAAAATTTTAAACTCAAGTCCACGGTTTCTAACCTTTTGCAAGTATCATGTCTTCTTCACAAAATTCATGTGAATAAAATATTTTAGTACAGAGGATGTGTAATACTGATGTAAATACTCCTTTAAAAATCACTTATTTTTTGCTTCACAAAAATGTCGAGCTCTGAAAAGATAAAGACACAGAAAAGAATGATTCCATATGAAAGATTACTGAAGAGATAAGGCATGAAATGTAACACATAATCCGGGGCTGTATCCTGGACCAGGAAAAAAAATTCTAAAAAATATAATTGGAACAACTAGTGATACTTGAACATGTATTTATTGTATATTAGATGATAATTTTGTATCAATGTTAATTTCCTCATTTTTTATATTTGTATTGATGTTATTATAAAAGATGTAAGAGAACATTCTTATTTTAGGAGGTATACATTAAAGAATTTTGAGTTAAAAGATAATTTTTTTTTTTTTTTAGACTGAGTCTTGCTCTGTTGCCCAGACTGGAGTGTGGTGGCACAATCTGGGCTCACTGCAACCTCCACCTCCTGGGTTCAAGCAATTCTTCTGCCTCAGCCATCCGAGTAGCTGGGACTACGGGTGTGTGTCTCCACGCCCAGCAAATGTTTGTTTTTTTTTTAGTGGAAACGGGGTTTCACCATGTTGGCCAGTATAGTCTCGATCTCTTGACATCATGATCCACTCACCTCGGCCTCCTAAAATGCTGGGATTACAGGTGTGAGCCACCGTGCCTGGCCAGAGGTAAAAGATAATCTTTTTGAACTTACTTTCAAATGGTCTGGGAGGCTGAATAAAGATAGATATTGAAAAATAGATTCATAGAAAAATAAAAGTGGTCATTTTATTCTTCAAAATTTATACATATATATTTTATTCGTCAAAATGTTTATTCTTCAAAAATTTTACATATATAAAAATATATATTTTTTTCAGACAGGCTCTCACTTTGTCACCCAGGCTGGAGTGCAGTGGTGCAATCATAGCTCACTGCAGCCTTGACCTCTGGGGCCAGAGCTAAATCCTCCCACCTCAGCTCCCCAAGTAGCTGGAGACTACAGGTGTGCACCATCATGCCCAGTTAATTTTTTTTTTTTTTTTTTTTTAATTTTTTAAGAGACAGGATCTCGCTATGTTGCCTAGGCTGGTCTCAAACTCCTGGCCTCAAGTGATTCTTCTGCCTTACCCTCTCAAAGTGCTGGGTTTATGGCATAAGCCACCACTCTCAGCTTAACATTTTGTTTTTAAAGGGGCATTCCATTAGAAAGCCTACAAAGAAAATCTCTATATCTATACAGTACACATTCCTGGAAGTGGACTACCAGTTAAAACAATGGACTCTGTAATCAGCAGATAGCTTTTGTAGAAATTGATTGCACACTAAAATCTAGAGCAATGTTGAGCTCATATAAAGTGGAAACTAGAAAATGTCCCCCTTAATTAATTAATCAATTAATTAACTGGTTGATTAATTAATTAATTTTTGATATAGAGTCTTGCTCTGTCACCCGGGCTGGAGTGCAGTGGTGTAATCTTGGCTCACTGCAACCTCCGTCTCTCAGGTTCAAGCGATTCTCCTGCCTCAGCCTCCCAGGTAGCTGTGACTACAAGTTCATGCCACCACACCCGGCCAATTTTTTGTATTTTTAGTAGAGACGGGCTTCACCATGTTGGCCAGTATAGTCTTGATCTCTTGACCTTGTGATCTGCCTGCCTCGGCCTCCCAAAGTGCTGGGATTACAGGTGTGAGCCACCGTGCCTGGCCAGAGGTAAAAGATAATCTTTTTGAACTTACTTTCAAATGGTCTGGGAGGCTGAATAAAGATAGATATTGAAAAATAGATTCATAGAAAAATAAAAGTGGTCATTTTATTCTTCAAAATTTATACATATATATTTTATTCGTCAAAATGTTTATTCTTCAAAAATTTTACATATATAAAAATATATATTTTTTTCAGACAGGCTCTCACTTTGTCACCCAGGCTGGAGTGCAGTGGTGCAATCATAGCTCACTGCAGCCTTGACCTCTGGGGCCAGAGCTAAATCCTCCCACCTCAGCTCCCCAAGTAGCTGGAGACTACAGGTGTGCACCATCATGCCCAGTTAATTTTTTTTTTTTTTTTTTTTT
>NW_012110397.1:139634-156963 GCF_000951045.1 Mandrillus leucophaeus | reverse complement strand
ATGTTCTAGAAGAAAGAGTTGAAAAAAATGATGAACTGACTTGGATTCTATCTCAGAAGAGGAGAACTTTCAATCTCCATGGAGAGAACTGTGTAAGTTTACTACAAAATGCAATTAATTCTTTATGACATTGCTTTGGAGGTCAATGCAGTAAATTTTAAAATATCTGAGCATTAAGTATTAACTCTTTGACTCATAATGCTAGGTAGAGCTTCGGGTTAGAGAAAAGAGAGGCAGAACAAAATCTAAGGTCACTTGTTTCAAACTGTGTTCTAGTCTGCTCTTCAACAGCTTGCAATTGAGTTGGGAGGAAAGTTGTTCACATTTGGTTGAGTGAAGTAACAGGGAAACCCACTAGACAGATGGTCCCTGACTTATCATGGTTCCCCTTAACATTTTTCAACTTTACTACTGTGTAAAAATAGTATAAATTCAATATAAACCATACTTTAAATTTTGAATTTTGATCTTTTCCCAAAATTAGGCCAATGCAAGTGTTCTAAGCACTTTTAAGATACGCTAGGTTAAACTGTGATATTTTTTAGGTTAGGTGTATTAATTAAAGATATAATATTAGGCAGTTTAAGTATTTAGGTATATTAACTGCATTTTCAACTTTCAATATTTTCAATTTGTGATGGGTTTATCAGTACATAGTCCCATTGTCAATTGAAGTAAAGGTTAGTATCAGAATGAGTGACACAGATAAGGTATTCTGTGGAAACTCAGAGACAGAAGAGATAAATATATCCTTCACCTATGTAAAGCCACCAAAAAATCTGAGAATCGAGCTAAGATTTGTTAAATTTGTACCAAATAATTTTCTAAAAATAAATAACTTTGGATACAAAATCAACATAAATAATCAGTTGCATTTCTATATGCCAACAACAAACAATCTGAAAAAAAAATCCAGAAAGTAATCTCATTTACAATAGCTACAAATAAAATAATATACTAGGAATAAGCTTAACTAAAGAAGTGAAAAGATCTCTATGATGACAACTGCAAAGCATTGATGCAAGTTATTTAAGAGAACAGAAAAAACGGAAAGCTGTTTCATGTTCATGGATTGGAAGAATTGATATTAAAATATCTATAGTACCCAAAGCAATCTACAGATTCAATATAATCTCTATCAAAATACCAATTACATTATTCATAGAAGTAGAAGAAAAATGCTACAATTTATGTGGAACCACAAAAAACTCAGAATAGTCAAATCTAATCTAAGCAGAAGGAACAAAACTTGAGGAATCACATTATCAGACTTCAAATTATACTACAGAGCTATAGTAAACAAAACAGCATGGCACTCACATGAAAACAGACACATAGACCAATGGAACAGAATACAGAGCCCAGAAATAAATCCATACTATCTACAGTGAACTGATTTTTGACAAAGGTACCAAGAACATATACTGAGGAAAGGACAGTCTCTTCATGAAATGGTGCCAGGAAAACTAGGTAGGTATCCATAGGCAGAAGAATTAAACTAGACCTCTATTTCTCAAACCAAAATGAATTAAAGACCTTAAATGTAAGACCTCAAACTATGAAACAACTACAAGAAAACATTTGAGAAACTCTCCAGGACATTGGTCTGGGCAAAGATTTATTGAGTAATAAACCACAAGCATAGGCAATCAAAGAAAAAAAATGGACAAATGGGATCACATAAAGTTAAAAAACTTCTACATAGCAAAGGAAACAATCAACAAAGTGAAGCGACAACCCACAGAATGGGGGAAAATATTTGCAAACTATCCTTCTGATCAGGTATTAATAACTAGAATATATAAGGGCTCAAACAACTCAACAGAAAAAAAATAATAATCCAATTTAAAAATAGACAAAATATCTGAATAAACAATTCTCAAAAGAAAACACAGAAATGTCAAATAAGTATTATGAAAAAGTGCTCAACATTATAGATCATCAAGGAAATGCAAATCAAAACTATAATGAAATATCATCTCACCCAAGTTAAACTGTCTTTTATCCAAAAGATAGGAAATAATGAATGATGATAAGGACATGAAGAAAAGGGAACACTTGTCCACTGTTGGTACAGCCATGATGGAAAACAGTATGGAAGTCAGCCAAAAAAATCTAAAAATAGAACTACCATATGATCCAGTAATCCCACTGCTTGGTATATAGCCCCCAAAAAGGAAATAAGTATATTGACGGGATATGTGCACTCCCAAGTTGGATTGCAGGACTATTCACAATAGCTAAGATTTTGAATCAACCTAAGTGTCCATCAGTAGGTGAATGGATAAAGAAAACGTGGTATATATACACAATGGACTACTCTTCTGCCATAAAAAAGAATGAGATCCCATTATTTGCAACAATATGGATGGAACTGGAGGATATTATGTTAAGTGACATAGGGCGGGTGCAGAAAGACAAACTTTGCATGTTCTCTCTCATTTGTGAGAACCAAAAATTAAAACAATTGAACTCATGGAGATAGAAAGTAGAATGATGCCTCCTGGAGGCTGAGAAGAGTACTGGAGGGTTGGAGAGGAAGTGGGGGTAGTTAATGTGTACAAAAATATAGTCAGAAAGAATAAATAAGATCTAGTATTTGATAGCACAACAGAATTACTGTAGTCAATAATAGTGTATTGCACATTTTTGAATAACTAAAAGAGTATAATTGGAATGTTTGTAACACGAAGATATGACAAATGCTTGAGGTGATGGATACCCCATTTACGCTGATGTGATAGTTACACGTTGTATGCCTGTATCAAAATATCTCATGTACCCCATACATACACATACCTATTATATATCTACAAAATTAAAAAATATATAAAAATTTAAAAAAGTAACTTTGGAAATATCCTTTAGATGCAGAATTCACAGTCACAAAACCCACATATTATTGGTTTTTACAAAAGAGATAACATCTTTTTAAGAATACATGCTTTTTACTTATTCTCAAATATTTAAAGTATTTATTTTTGAAAAATGTAATCAGTTTATCTGTTTTAAGAAATATTAAGATATTTTAAATATTACAACTATGCCAAAAATATAAAAATAATAACAATTTCTTCCACCCAACTTTCCTATATTCTGCTGACATTTTACTGAAAATTGTATTGTTATCATTTCATTTCATTAATTAATTTCATAAAACATAACTTTTGGTAACTGCATTCAAATATTATTCAATCCTCAATCATTGGTGTTTATAAAATTAACAATTTTTGTCAGTTATAATTAATGCCACAATAAACATCCTTGTAGATAAATCTCTAAAACTCCAGTTTTCTAAGAATTTGAGGAGTAAAATTTCTACATGTTTCAAGATTCTTTATATACCACCACAGAAACTCACATAAATCCTGTTAGGTGTGACATTAAAAGCTATTTGGCTTATAAATTTCAAAGATACATATTTAATGGGGTAAAAGTTAAACTTAATTATTCTATAGCAAATCAATGAAACTTGCGAACTCTTTTTATATGCATAGGAAAATAATCATATGAATTCAAGGTAACTCATTAATTTCTATTTTAGCACTAAGGTTTGATTTTGTTGTTTTGTTTTTTAATGAATATTGAATTAGATTTAGGTGTCTTGCTTTTCTTTCTCCCTGGAGATGGTTCAACTTCTTTGGCAGACATACAAGTCTCCCTAGTCTTAGCAGATGCATGTTTGAACCGAGAAGGGCTCTTCAGTTCCCGTTGGTCTCTGCCGAGATAAACGGTTTGTGGTGGCATTGGCTGCTGATTTCTGAGCTCCCACCCCTGCTTGCAGTTACATGGTCGGTGAATCTGGGACCCTGGTATCTGCAGTCCCTCCAGAATCAAGTCCTAGTCTCTTTCCAAGCATCGATTTAACCTCAGCTTTTGGATGGTTTAGGAATTCCCTGAAGCACATTCCGATCAATCAAGCAGCCTCTCTTGGGCTGCCCTTTACCCCATCTGCGGAGGCCAAACCCTGATCTTGCCCTTGGATCCAGCCATACAAGTTGCAAGTCTACTTTTAGAGACTGGTCACCTTTAAACTAAAAAAGTATGAGACAGAACTGTTCTCAAATATCACTAAAATCATTTAATGGTTTCTGTCAGAAAGCTTTTCATATTGCCTGTATTATTCTCTCAGGTCAAGACATGAGAGGATGGGGCATGGAACCTTTACTCAGGTGCTCAGAGAGTATCTAAAACTCAAGCTCAGGACCCAGGTCCTCTTCTTTCTTCTCACCATCCGGTTGACATTTAGTATATTTCCCAGGAAATGGAGAAACTCTGCTTAAGGCTTAACCTATTTTCTTCCACTGCTTAATGGTTAATTTTATATCCTTTATGTTCTGTTTCTCCCAGCTTTTGCTCATGATCTTCCAGGAAGTGTCCTTAAAGGACAAGGGAGGAGGGGGAATGGAGCAGGGATGGGTCACTTTCTTTAGCAATTGTTCACTTTTTATTTCAATGTGTGGCACCGTATATTTAAAGCGAAGGCTGATGCCTGCATGGTGGAACAAGAATGATGAATTCAAAGAATGAAGAAGGAAGATAATCTCACTTTACATTGAAAATGATCATCTCACCATATATTTGTGTAAGTGTTTCAGTGACGTGGTACTCTATAGAATGTCAACCTCACTGCAACTTTGCTGGCAATGAAGCATCACCTCCTTGCATTTCTTTTCTTTCTTGCCACTTATGGGAACATTTAGTAATTGATTATTATTTTAATTCCTCTGTGTGTGTGCATGTGTGTATGTAGGTGCATGGACATCTATGGTTTCTAATGAGTTTTCATATACTTTCAAATATAGAAGCTATTTTATCTCTTTTATACATACATATTATTTATATTATTAATTTGAAAAGTTGCTTAATAATTATGAAAGTTATTAAATTTATTGTAAATTTTATTCACATAATTTCACATCTGCAATTAGAGAAAATTTTGTTTTCTTTTATTCAATAACTAAATCCTCTCTTCTCTTCAGTTTAGATTAGATTGTACTTAACAGAATTCATAAAAAAGTATTACAGTGATAATCATGTGTCTTTTTCTTAGAATCTAAAGGGAATGACTTTAGTAATTTGCTGATAAGTATAACATGGGTTTTTGGTTAAAGATATGCATTATGCATTATTCAAGTATTCTACTGAAATAGGAAAATTTCCCTTATTCCCTAGCAGGGCGTGCGATGGGGGTGTGGCTCGCTTCTTCAGTGCCCCGGGGTTCAAACCTCTAGCGGAAGCATGGAGACAGGCAGGTTGTGGGGCTCCAACCCCACGGCAGCATCTAGGGGTGAATGTTTATAGCTCCTGAGTCCCCTGTGGGTGTGTGTTACCCTGTGCTCTTTTAGTTTCGACATCTGCAAGAAGCTTGTGTTTATCAGCTCAATTAGATCCCTTACCTTATTGCAAGGGTAGAGGGCTTTTCTGTATTTCGGGGTTTCTTTCCTTGGTGTACCGGAAAAATTGGATTACACACGGGCGTGGAGAATGAGTACAAGGTTTTATTGGGAGGAAGTAGATCTCAGCAGATGGGGGAGACAAAAGGGAGATGGAGTGGGAAGGTAGTTTTCCCCTGGAGTAGGGCTGCTCAGCAGCAGGGCTCTCCTCTGACCGCCCCAGCCAAAATTTGCTTAGTTCCAAGGGTCGATGGCCTCGATGGCCTGCCAGTCAGTCAGCATCCGCCCGTGCTCTCTTACTCAGATAGGTGCCTCTGCGTCCAGCCGCTTGTGTCTTCCGCTGGTGTGTTCCTCTCCACGTCCAGCTGCTTGTGCCCAAGCCCACTAGGGTCTCGGGAGTTTTTACAGGGACGGAATGGGGACGTGGCAGGCCAGGATGGTCTTGGGAAATGCAACATTTGGGCAGGAAAACAGAAATCCCCGTCCTTACCTAGGTCCCTGGGCACAGGCCGAGGGGTGGAGCCCTAGCCAGGGACCACTCTCTTCCCTTTCCAGCACTTCCCTGTCCCACTCCCGTATCACTGTTTCTGGTTTTCTAAAACGGTTATTTTTAAATATTCAGAAATGAGTGTTAAATTTGGAACATCTTTTTAAATGGTGATATGACATGCATTGCTTTATCTATTATTATGATATGGTATTATTATATTTTAGACAAGTGAGCAATATTTGAGTTTCCCTGGGATAAATCCTGCTTGGTTGTGATGGTGGATTGTCTTTAGGAATTTTTTACTTCACTTTGCTTTATAAATCATTTTGGATGATTTATATTCCAGCATAGACTTTATATTTATATTCTAGTATGGACTTATGTTCTATACTAAACAAGGCACATAACATTTGCTTGTGTGTTTATCAGATTTAAGTATTAGAAATACGATCCTTTTTAAATTAATCTTTTTTAAAATTAATAAAGATATATTCTAAAGTTTGCCAGTTGAAAAGATGACTGTGTTCTCACAGATCTCCTCATCTCACCATTTTGTTGGGTACTTCCAGAATCTTCTTTTCAACATTAAATGAAAAGGCAAAGTGATGGTCATAGTACAAAGTCACTGTGTCTAGTGAGCATTTGCCGAGTGTTTGTCTGAGGGATTTAATCTTGCTCCCGTTGCTTGATCTCCTGATCATGAGGCATCAAACATTTTCCTGGAAAATTTGTGTTATGTGTGAGTGTGTGGTGTTAAATAGAGTTCTTATTGCTTCGTATTCTCCTCTCCAGTATTTGGTATGGTATTGTTAGTGTTTTAGAATTTAGAATTTGGCCATTCTAATAGGTGTGTAGCGATAGCCCATTGTTTTCTATTACTTAGAGATATAAAGTCTTCTTATTTCTAAACTGTTTTTCAGTAATGTCAATTTACTTAATATCAAAAACTGAAGTTTTTTATGCTCCATTAATTATTTTGACTCAAGATTTTCAACTTATTTGAACAAAATTTAACCAATCCATACAGGATTCACTTGAAAGCAATGGCAACATATCATTTGAGATACTTAATTTGAATTTCACAGTTATTCTTCAAAGGGTAAAACATTACACACTTTAAAATGTGTCTAGAATGCACATCTATTGCCATACTGATGTATTTTTTTTCAAAATCAGCTTTGTGATGAACATTTTATAGTTTACTGTAATTCTGTATTTATAAAATATTGATATGTTTTGATAGCAGCTTTAATTTCTGATGATACTTTATTGGAGCTTCTATGAATGCAGTTTTGAACTACATGGGCAACAAAATAAATTCTAAGTATATTTTTGTTTCATAGAATTCTTAATTTAGTAAGGACGTTGTTTTGCCCATAAGGTTGTGCTCCACCTAAAGTTGTATTTTTATAATCACCACAACACCACGTTGTTTTATCTATAATATTTAATTTTAAATCTGACTTCCCAATAGCACTATCGATGATATCAGATGCTTATTTCTAACATAATGAACTTGGAAAACCTTTACTTTATTTAATTGTAATAAAAAATTAAATCATTCACCAGAATAACCTATTTTTAAATTTGAATTATTTGATGACATTTACCTACTAAAACAATGTAAATATTTAAGACATTTTTAACTAATGAAGTGAACACATTGAAAACTATCTCCTCACTTTTTATATGTTAGATAATAATTCTTGAAAAAAAAAGTTAAATTAAATGAGAACAATGATTTGATCTAAATGAACAGTCATACTTCACAGAGCCTTTCTTCTGCGGCTCCTAGGGTTAAATCAATTTCTTTGGGAGCAATCATCTAAAAATAAATTCTGGTTTCTGATGTTGGTGCCGATGCATCTCCAGGAAATTTTTATCTTTTGGTTTTCATGTCATCAGTGATGTACTACATGGTGGATGACAAATTCAACAAGTATTTTGTGAGGAAATTCTGCTTCCTACCAAGATGTAGTCGTGGGACTTGTTTTATCATCACACTTGAAACAACTAATAAACCAGCCATAATATTCATATCTATGTTTCTGAAGATTTTTCACATCAGAGAATAAAGCATAGTGCTCCCTGAGAAAGAGGTAACAAATTAAGCAAGCCATACAATTGCTCCATCTTATATACTTAAGAGGGGTTTTCAGGCCATGGAATGTGGAACAGAAGTTGAGGGACACTGATGGAGCCTAGCAAGCTCTCCGAGATGAGAATATATAGTAGAAAGTCTGTGGTAACCTGATCAGAATCCTAGTGAGGAGAGAACTGGAGACACAGGAATCTCCAGAGATCTACTGAAAGTCTCCTTCAGTATTCAGCAGACATGTGTGTAGGGGGAGGCCAGCAGAAAAAATCACCAGAAAGGATTAGAGGAAAGGGTACTTTGGGCTCACACAGGGTAGGGACTAATAAATTCCCACTAGCCAGAACTTAAAACTTTACGATTACGAGGCTCTGGCTTGAATTCTCAGAAGCGTCTTCTTGGGAGGAATAAATATCCCTAAATTAAGTTAGGTTCTGGCTTTACCTAACAAATCATAAAAGTAAAACCCTAATATAGATAAAATTACTTCCAAATAGTGATGCCCCATAACAAAACACAATAATATTTGTAATTATACAAAAACATCCAGCAATCAACATGGTAAAATTTTCAGTAACTGGCATCCAGTAAAAAAAGTCCTGACATGAAAAGAAGCAGGAAAATATGATCTATAATTAGACAGCTCAATCAATTGAAACCTACCCATAATTGACACATAGAATTAACAGAAAAGAACACCAAGACAGTTATCTTAATTGTGTTCCCTATCTTCAAAAAGCTAGTGGAAAGATAAAGCATGTTAATTAGCAACATGAAAGATATAAAAATGACCCAAATCAAAGTTCTATACATGAAAACTACAACATGTGAAATTTCAAGAAAGGATGAAATTATTGGCAGATAAGAGATTATTGCAGAAGAAAAGATAGTGAACTTGAAGACAAAGCAATAAAAACTATCTAAAATGAAACACACAGAGAAACAAAAAGACTCAAAAAAGTAAAAGAAAAAGGACATGCAATATACCAATTGTAATTGGAATCCCCTGAGAAGAAGAGAAGGCTGACTGAAGAAGATTTGAACAATTAATGACCAAACATTTTCCAAATTGATGAAACAAATAATTTGTATATCATGAAGTTTCTCTGGAAATGGAAGTTCAAAATTGAAGATGGTTTGTTTTGAAATAAGAATACAATTTTAATCAACATAAAATAACCATAGATTTTCAAATACACAATGGGGCAAGAAAATTTTCTCCATAAATATTAAAACAGAAATTCTCAGCCTCTATTTTTTGTCGTATATTTCACATGTACCTTAACATATTATTTCCACTTTCTCTCTGATCCAGCTCACTGATAGCCTCACAGCTTAGTGGCTGTCATAGGCATCGGCATCACCCAAGGCACAACTGACTGACTCATTAAATGGACAACAGGGTTAGCAACATCATGTATTTCTTCCACTGTCCCCAGAGACCAGAAGGGGTGAAATGACTTCACGCTCCACTTGAATGGATGCACCTTATTTTATCTAATACCTAGCATAACCATGTTGCATCAGGAGTGGGTAGAGGAAAAATAAATTTAACTCCATATCGAAATGAGGCTTCTGTTCACAGCATATGTGTCACACATTACTAGGTAAGGTGTAGTATTGTATAGAAATCTACAAAACCTATCCTGAGTTGTTTTAATGCAACAGTTAACAGCAACAACAACAATGATAATTAAGTGATACATGAAACAAACCTAGACCAAATATTTAAAACTCTTAACTGAGATTGCCAGAGCCATTCTTAGTGATATGATAACCCCATATCAAACAAGTAGTTTTATAGTTAGGAATCATTATATGTGTAAGACACTACTGTGTCTTTATATATTTAATAAAATAAATTTGTTGTTTTATAATATGTTACCATTTAAGAGGTCTAGGCAGATGTAACATTGCTTCACGTTCTAAGATATTCAAAATGAAATTACAGACCTTTTTGCTCAGGGATTGATAGAAAATTTTCAAAAAGGTTTTCAATTTCTTGTGGCTTTGAAGCATTATTTGTTAATATAAATTGACTCCTCTGTGTCATAGTACTATGTTACTATGTGTATTTTTCAATATAGGGAAAATCAGCAAAGGCATAAGATCCAGTATAATAAACACTTAAGCAAAGTTTTAGAATTGAAGATTCAATTGTTAATAAGATATTTTAATATTAAGTGAAAAAAATGAATTTTAGAAGGCTGAATGTAGATATGGTCTTGCTTTTGCTTAAAGTATGTCTATACATGTATTTATATTTTTATAACAATAAAGAAAGATTTTATATAGAGAGAGGAATAATCTATGGTTTGGAAAATATTTTGAGATATTGTCTTCCTTAGATTCTTTTTGTTTTGGCAACTGAAAGAAAACAATGTTGTGAAATATTACAGAACTGAGCATATGTGATAATCACATAAAATATTTTCATATGTTTATATAGTATATATGCTCAGAAAATTAACATGGATGAGATATTCTAAAAAGAGAAAGGATAAAGAACAAATATAGGGCAGAAATCATGTTCCTAATCAAGCTACTGTCTAAATGAGTAGATAGAACCTATATGTACACACACACACACACACACACACACACACACACGAAGATTGCTTTTATAGAGAAAAATACCAAACAGTGACAATTAAAGTATTAAACATGGATAAATAAATGTAAGATTGCCAAGCAAAAAAGATGGCGGATGAGATTAATCACCAAAGCCTTCCTTTATAAGGTGAGATTTAATTATATTTGAATAAGATACTTGAGCTAAGAGAGTTTTGTCACAAACTTTTCTGTCTGTTTTGGTAACAGTTCCTGATGTCCTTACTCAGTCTTTGGGAATCAGAATAAATAGAATTATACTGATGGTCCCTATTCCTGACATTCAGCACTGCTAATACAGGGGGCATATTCTCATACATATGACTGACAGTAAATGGGCCTTGGGCCATAGCTCATACTTATTTAGTTAACGCTAGCTGACAGTTACACTTTGGAGGTCAGCCAAAGAAATTAAGAGAAGAGGGCACTACATGGACTTTCTTTTCCATAAAATAATCAAATAGAATGAAGACATTGAGGAGAGGCTGTTTTTACACTTTTAGTTGAGTACCTTTCATATCTACTTGGGAAATGTTTTCAAGATTATAAAGTGAGGATGAAAAAAAAGGAGACTCATTTTATGGTAACAGAAGATGCATTCATTTGTAGGAACTCCTTAGCAAACCTTACGATAAAGTATCCTAGATTCTGTGCTCTCTCTACTCGGATTTTAAAGGCTTGAAGTTGGGTATGAGGCAAAAGTAATATAAGTATTTCATAAAAATAACATACTATGTTTGCTTTAAGCATCCACATGATTCTTCCCATCAGGTTAGGGTATAATATACCACATGTCCTCTTTAGAAAATATTGTATGCTAACAGCTTTCGCAGCAGGAATGTGTAGTAAGAGATCTTCAAAAGATTCAAGGCTTAATATTTATTGAGACTATCTTCTACAAAGCTGAGGGCATATATTAAAAAGAGAATGAAAGGGATTATTTTTGATGGGTTTAACCAGGAATAAATATCTTCTGATGTCCTGTGAGGTCTTTGTAATTGTGAGCACCTTGGCTACTAGAGCTGAGCCAGTGCCTTCCTTTCCTCCCTGTGCCTTTACTCAGTGTATTATTCTTTACTGTTATCTAATGTTTTCCCTGACACTCTGGGATATAGAATATATTTCTTCCAAAGAAATTATTTTAACTTTTTGAATCCGTTTGCACTGGTGGTACTTAGATGTCACTTGATAATTTCTCTAGCACGTTCATGTTTTTATGTATCACATAAATATTTGTTCAGTCCAGCTCTATGCCAGGCATTCTGCTCAATGCTGGGGATGCAAAGAGCCACAGTGTGCATGTCCTATTCTTGAACCTTCAGATTGGAGGCAGGTTCCAATACAGTGTGATGGGTGCTATGAGAGAGAAGTTCCATGCATGGCAGAGTGGCACGTCTTCTGGTTATGGAGGGCACAGTCAGAAAAACCTCCAGGAAAGAAAACATGAAGTGATCAGCCTGAGCTCTGAAGTTGAGAAAATCTCAGCCCATGAAGGAGATTAGGTAACAAGCATGCAATCTGGGTGATAAAGCAGCCTATACCCTGAAAGGAAATCTATGCTAAGTGAGTATGAAAAACTTGGGGAACTGCAAGTCACTCTGGATGACAGAGAAGTAGGAGATATGTTAACCATTGTACAAACTCCAGGTAGACAGGTAGACAAGAATAATATCATTAAAAAAATTAAAGTTAAAAACCAAAAAATTACCTCTTCAAGGGGTTGGAAATTCATCTTAAATGATATGTCAGCCACTTATTTTAAGCAAAATAGTAATTTGGCCAAATTTGTATTTTAGATTATCATGGCTAAAAAGTAGAACAAGCTTGAGGCCAGGAAGAAAATTTTCCTATAGAGTTTTGTAGGTCAAAAGATGTTATTTGAACTAAGATAATAATGAAAAACAGAAAGAACTTAGGTGAATTTAGGAGTTAATAAGGATGCAGAATAGATGGTTTATGGTTGTTGATTTGGAAGTAGATCCTGAAGGAAAGATTAAAGGATGATTTTTGAGTTTCACATTTCATCAGCAAACTTGATAACCAGGTGCTCACTGAAATCAGAATATCAAAAAGGAAGCAATTTTGTCACTAAAGGAAGGTAGAGAAAACACTCTTTTCTGATTTAAGCATATTGAGTTGGAAATGCCTGTAGAATAATAAAATACAAATAATGAGTAGAGGTCAAATATGATGTTTCTGGAGATGAGAAGACTAATCTGGGAGAAAGTGATTTTGAAGAATTCAGAATATAAATGGTAAAGCATTTGAAATGGATAATATCATCTAGAGACAGCTTATATCCTACAAAAGAAGGTTCAAGGATGGACCCTTCACTCTTCAAGAACAAATCAAGAAGAGTGTAAAAGAGGCTGAGACGTAACAGATAAGGATACTATAGAAAAAACAGCAGAGCATGGTATTTGGGAAGAAGAGAGGGTTCAGAAAGTAAGAGTGATCAAGAGAGTCAGATGTCAAGAGAATGCAAGAAAAATGAGACGGGAAAAATCATTCAAAGGTTTTAGAATCTGTGAGGTTCCTCTTGGCAATGGTAATTTTAGTGATGTGAAAACAAAAAGAGGGCATTTTTGTTGTTGTTGTTGTTGAGCCAGAAGTGACAGGCTTGTTGGTAAAGAAACTGCTTGTAGAGGACTCTTTTAGCATTCCTGAATAGAAAAAGAGTGTAAAAAAAAGAGTGTAAAATAAAAAATCGGTTCTCTCATTTCCCTCGATCTTGTCATCCTGCTTTTCTGAATGTAGCTGAGTAGGTGGGACAGGCAAGGGTGCACGTGTCCTATGATGATTCACAGATTACTTGTCTCTGACCCAAAAGCTTTTCCCCAATTCCTAGTTAATAATAGTAGCTGTGATTAATAAAATAATACATCTAAGAACTAAATGCTAGTTTTATCCTTATTGTAGTTGTTGTTATTATTTGGTGCCTATAAAAATGGGCATGATTATAGATATTAGATACAAAGTTGATTGACTTCATTTTTGCCTCTGTAAGACACATAACAGGACTTAATATTTTATTCAATGATTATTAATGCAGCTTTTCCCATGTGCCAAGATTGGTACTGTGTTATATTTATACTGTTATTGATGAGGTTCAGAAAAATCACAAAGATAGAAGAAGACAAACCTAGGAATAAATATGATCCTTTCTGACAACAAAGCTCATGGGAGGCATGCTAATGTCACTTCTGAAAGAATAGACAATTATCATTCTAAAACATTTTTATATCAATAATTCAGTGTGTAACATTATAAAACATTATTAATATGTTACATTGTTACATGTATTAGAGAAGCCTATATATTGAGTTCAAACCACCCTTGCCTTTAGTTTTCTCATGTTAAAAGGGGGATAACTGTAGGAACTATCAATGTGTTTAGTGAAAAGATGAAAAGTGCTAATAATTAAAAGGGTTACATAAAATTTTTCACAAGGTCTGTCCAAGGTAACAACTCTAGACATGCTAGCTGGTGGTAGTAGTGGTAGCAACAGTAATAGTAATAGTAGTAGTGGCACTATCCTGTGACCGTCTTAATTTTGCCAAAGAATTAGTAATAAAAAGAAGCTATGTCTGTTCTTTTGCCAAAGTTGGATAATCAAATCAGTCAACCAATAAGTCATAGGTAACATTTGGCATGTAACCTTCTTGATTGAGTCAAATTAATTGAAAAAGTTGAATTAATTTTTTTCACAAATATAAACAATATTATTCACCTAAACTAATGTATTTCCTTTATCTGCAATATTTTTCCACAAATCACATCTCACTAATTGCTTATATCTGAAGTTCAGTTGGAAAAAATATATGAACTCCCAATATATATTTTTGCCATTTAAATGTATTGACTCTTATTCTTTGTGTTCTCCAGTGACAAAGCCATTTATTTTTTCCTAAGTGTTTAATATTCATTTCGTTTCTCATGTATTTAATCCTCTTCAGTCAGTTCTATTAAAAAGAGATTAAACACTGCTAAACACAACAACAAATATTTTTAAAATCGTTTTTATTTTCATTAAAAATATAAGCTTCCTGGATAACTTGGAGTTTAGGAAGAAAAAATGTGAACAGAATGTTGGAATAATTTTTATATTATAAAAATTGAAATCACATTTATGATGATTGTCACATACTGTCACATATACAAATGGTATAGCAGGAGAAGAAAGCTCACATGGTGTACTAAAGGGATGAAGCAGGCATAGCTAAAGCTACCTTTTTAAAAAAGATTCAGAAAGATAATGATCTTGAACACACTGAGTTTAGCCAACTGAACCTGAGCCTGCAGCAATGTGGCCAGTTATTTTGAGGGTTTGGTTCTAGACCTGTTGAGATGATGTTTGAGACATTTTCTCATTTGATGTTGTCAAGCTCTACATCAGAAAGTTGCAAATACACATTATATTTGTGCAATTCAAATATTTTGGTGCCCATGTGTGCAGTTGGTCATGCTCCCCAGTTGCACAGACTGAAGCCCCAAGTGGGTTTTCTACAAACAGGAAGTTCAGACAATCAAGTGGAGACCAACAATCACACTCAACATGTTTGATTTCTTAGAAATAGCTAGGGCCAAAACATTTTCAGTTTCACATGTTTATGTTTCCTATTGTTCAAAGGTACTTAAAATTGAAAGAGAGTGAAAAATATATTATGATCTTTCCTCTGAAGAATCCACCTGTCAGCTCTTCCCTGGCCAAAGGCTTTGGCCATCACCCCCTGGTTCTATTGCCTTTGTGAGTCTAATTCCACAGCTTTACAGATTTCATAATGCTTCACAGAAAGTTTCTTCTAGCAGTTTTTTTTTTTTTAAACACTTTTTTTTTCTTTTTTTTGAATTGGGTATTGTGCTTATTTATTTAGAAAATAATATGTCGTGGGTTTATTTACTCTTGGATAAAAAAGCTACCTCCATATATTGCTTATATAGACACTCTACAATTGGTTAATTACAGAGAAACACTCGGAGGTCTTGCTGCTTATAATTGTCAATGTCCCATGGTAGCTGATAGTCATATACAAAAATAGGAAATGGCATCACTTTGAATGAGACTAACCATGGAGTCCTAAAGTAAAGGCATTCATTAGCCATCTGTCCAAGGTAAGCTATAGCCAACTCTTTTCTTGTATGAATAAAGCTAATATTGGGACCCTCAGTTATTATTAATCAAAACTCACTCATTGTAACAACTGATATGGAAATACTAGCAGAGTGGATTTCGTGGCAAAATGTTTAATTTTATTTAAAAATTATTTTTATTATTTTTTATCAATTTGAAAAATCAAGAAAAATGACAATTTAATGAGAGAAATAACTTTTTAGGTATGAGAACCTTTTTAAGGACTTAAAAACATATTACTGGCTTACTTAAAACATAAACAAGAAAATAAAACCGGTCAAATACATTGATTGGTTGTAAGATTTCAAACTGATGTTAAAGCATAATTTAGCTATCACAGAGAAACAGGTAAATTGACCCATGTGTTAATTCCCTGCTATATAGTGATCCTACTTTTAAATCCCATACCAAAAAATGAGCCATTTGAATGACAGCCTATGTGACCTTCAAAGTTAGAAACAGTCTCTAATCTATTTTCAACTGTGTTAAATAGTTGTTGAATTACCTAATTTACTATATTCTGTGTAGGAAAGTATTTTTTTAATTTCATGAAAAATTAAAAATAGCAGCTTAACAGTAATTTATAAATAAAAATTTTAAATATTAAATAGATCTTTATTATTGACATAATGACTTTTTAAAGATTGGCATTAGTTTAAAACAAAGTAATTTCTGTTTTAAAAATAAATTCTAAGATATTGAATATCTCCAAACTATTAATTTTGGGAGCAAAATTTTGTTCTGTGTAAGCTGGAAACTATCATTTTTCATTTAACCTGAAACATCACTAAAGGTAAGACAAACAATTGTTTTATTTTCCTCTAAAATATTTTTAAAAAGCTTCCAGTTAAATTTTATAGAATGTTTTCATATCACTAACATTTTTATTTCATATCTTTTGAAAGATCTTTTTTAGATTTATTTGACTTTTAAATCATATATCATTCCTACAAATACTTACAAGAGAATAGAAATGCTAAATATATTGGCCTGCATTATAGTAATAAAAATGCGTTCCAATTTCACAGACTTTAAAATGTAGAAAATATGGATTTTAAAAAACAATTAAAAAGTCTATTTATATCTTACTTATTATTAAACCTATAGTAGCTCAGAGTAGAGAACAATTAACTACATTAAAAATAAATGCAAAGGCCGGGCGCGGTGGCTCAAGCCTGTAATCCCAGCACTTTGGGGGGCCAAGACAGGCAGATCACGAGGTCAGGAGATCGAGACCATCCTGGCTAACACGGTGAAACCCCGTCTCTACTAAAAAAATACAAAAAAAACCTAGCTGGGCGAGGTGGCAGGCGCCTGTAGTCCCAGATACTCGGGAGGCTGAGGCAGGAGAATGGCGTGAACCCGGGAGGCAGAGCTTGCAGTAAGCCGAGATCCCGCCACTGCACTCCAGCCTGGGCGACAGAGCAAGACTCCGTCTCAAAAATAAATAAATAAATAAATAAATAAATAAATAAATGCATGAAATTACTTTTTGTTTAAATACAGAATAAATGTCATATATCGACATCCATGAGCCCAAATAACCCATAATTAATAAAAAGGTACATTTGCTCTCAGTCACCTAGGTATATGTCCTCTAGGTACCT
>NW_012110397.1:136615-138764 GCF_000951045.1 Mandrillus leucophaeus | reverse complement strand
AAAAAAAAAAAAAATCAGAGAAGAGAAAAAAATACATAAATATGATCTGGGAAGCCCTGAAAGGAAACAAACACTACCAGAGAATGAGAGGAGACCCTCCCACGCCACCCCCCAACACCTCTTCCATATGAGGGGTGACAGCTAATGTTATTTCTCAAGGACAGTGAGAAAAAGGAAATTGCAGAGGGGAGTTGCTCCTGCAGAGAGCAGAAGAGTTTCACTAACAGCCCTCTGTGTAAGCACTACATAAACGGAAAAAAAAAAAGCATCATCAGTACTCATGGCTCTAGAAAAAGTACAAAACTTGAGGCCCACACACAGAAAACAAGTGAAAGTATACAAAAGACTGCCAAGGCATCTAGATCTAGAATGGCATCTAGAAAATCTCTGCATAGGAGCCACCACATTTAGCAGTACTATTTGTGAGGTCTCACACACACACACACACACACACACACAAAATTACTACCTCTACCACCAACAAATTAAACAATCAAAATACAAAATACTTGAGGCCAAAACTGATAGAAACATGTTAATAGATTGATCTACTATTATAGTTGGAGACTTCAACACCACTGTATCAGAAATAGACAAATTCAGTAGGCATAAATTCAGCAAAAAGTTAGTTAAACACACCACAACCATAGACTCCTCCATGGAACAATGCAGAATGAACATTTTTAAGCTCACCTGGAAAATTCATAAGGTAGAACACATTCTGGGCTGTAAAATACACTTTACAAATTTAAAAGAATAGAAATCACACTGATAGCAAACTCTGCTATCAGAATGCAATGGAATTAAGTTGGAAATCAAAAATGGAAAGATAACTAACAAAGCGCAAAATATATGGAGAATAAATGCTTCTAAATAACAGTTAAAAGAAGAAATTTCAAGAAAATTTGTTTCTCATGAACTAAGTGAAGATAAACACATGCCTTATTAAAATTTGTGAGATATAGCAAAAGCTGTGCTTACAGGGAAATTTATATCTCTGAATGCATATTTTAGAAAAGAAGGAAAATCTAAAATTAGTTCTCTAAATTGATACCTTCGGAAACTAGAGTATAAAGAGCTAATTAAGCCAAAGTAAACAGAAGAAAAGAATAATGAAAGTTAGAACAGAAATCATTGAAAATTATAAAAGATGGTTCTTTGGTAACATTGATTAGCCCCTATCCAGGCTAATTTAAAAAGAGAGAGAGGACACAAAATATTAATATCATAAATAAAAGAGAAGTCAGACATCTCTACAAATTTCATGAACATTAGAAGTATAATAAAATGGCATTATGAAAAACACTATGCCCATAAATTTTATGGCCTAATAAAATGGACCAATTCCCTGAAAGACACAATCTACCAAAACTCACGCAAGAAAAAAAAAAAAGATAATTGGAATAGCTGTGTTTCTACTAAAGAAATTGAATCAATAATTAATAGCTTTCTGAAACAAAAAGCACTAGGCCCATATGAGTTCACAGGTGAATTCTACCTTACATTTAAATAGGAAATTATGTCATTTCACTTCAGTATTTTTTATAATATAGATGCAGAGAGACTATTTTCTAATTCATCCTATTAGGCCAGCATTACCTTAATACCATCAATAGAGAAAGATATGACAAAAGTAAGATAACCACAGACCAATATCACTCATGAACACAGATGCAAAAATTCTCAACAAAGTATTGGCAAACCATATTTACCAATGTATAAAAATGGATAAAAGACCTAATTATAAAATGCAAAATGACAGAAGTCCTAGAAGATAACAAAGGAAAAAATCTAGATGATTTTGGTTATGGTGATGCCTTTTTAGATACAACACCAAAGGCATGATTCACAAAAGAAAGAAAAAGGAACATTTCTTCATTAAAATTTAAAATTTCTGCTCTGTGAAAAACATTGTAAAGAGAATGAAAAAACTAGCCACAGATTGGGAGAAAATACTTGAAAAATACATTTCCGATAAAGAACTGTTATCCGAACGATACAATGAACACTTAAAACTCAATGATGAGAAAACAAACACGCTGACTGAAAAAAAAAAAAAAAAAAAAAAAAAAAAAAAGGAAAAAAAAAAAAACAGCAAAGGGGAGGCCAAGCACAAAAAAAAAAAAAAAATCAGAGAAGAGAAAAAAAT
>NW_012110397.1:133413-135041 GCF_000951045.1 Mandrillus leucophaeus | reverse complement strand
AAATAAATAAATAAATAAATAAATAAATAAATGCATGAAATTACTTTTTGTTTAAATACAGAATAAATGTCATATATCGACATCCATGAGCCCAAATAACCCATAATTAATAAAAAGGTACATTTGCTCTCAGTCACCTAGGTATATGTCCTCTAGGTACCTGTGTCTAAAACAGGATACACTGCACTTCTGTGAGAGTACTTCACACTCACAATGAATAAATAGAATTTAAATGAAAATGACTACCTGATTAGAACCTGAATTTTACCTTATGACTATTCTATCTCACCCACTTAAAACATCTTGTAAAGAGTAGTAGCTAGTAATTGTTGGAGGAGTTTATATTAATATTAGTGTGCAAGTTATCTATTAATTTGGATGGAAAAATCTAATAAAGTCATACAAAAATTACAAAATAAGGCTAACGGGCTATAAGTGGTTTGTAAGCCTTAAGCTTTTCATAACAACTATCTCTTCCTCTGTACTAATGTACTCCTCTTTAGTCAATATTTCTTTGTCTTCTATTTCTCAATGCTGAAATGTGTTTGTGTGTGTGTGTGTGTGTTTGTGTGTATGTGAGATAGTGTGTGTGTATGAAAACTATAGCCAATTAGGTTGTTTGGCAATAGGCACTATGCTTTGGGGTGAACTTGAGTCTTTAGCTTTTCCAAACTGTTAATTTTTTCTTGAGAGTGAGCTGTTATGTTTGTTCTCTTTCTCCTTTTGGGCTTAAATTATTCATGAGAAACAAACTCCCTCCTTAGTTCCAAATTTTAGTTCTCTGAGAGATAAACAGTTATTATCATTCACTCTCTTGGAAGAAAAAGCCATGTCTAACATTTTGAGCCTCTGTAAAAGCTTCACACATTTTGCCCTAAAAAATTTCAGTACATAATCATGAGAAACAGGGATCCTGGGTACAGAATATGTGTAACACAGAAGCAGACATATTGGCTTAAAAACACGTTAAAATTGTCAAAATTTTACCAACAAGTGGAAGCCTGCAGAGTGGAGCGACAAAATAGGGTGCCTGTGATTAGAAACTTGCACGTCAAGGTGTGAAAAAAGGTAAGTGAAACAGGCTTATGAAATAAAAGTTCCTAATGGGGAAGAGAAACTAAGAGACAAAATGGATAAAAATGAAAACAGCAAGGAGGCCAAGAACTCAAAAAAAAAAAAAAAATCAGAGAAGAGAAAAAAATACATAAATATGATCTGGGAAGCCCTGAAAGGAAACAAACACTACCAGAGAATGAGAGGAGACCCTCCCACGCCACCCCCCAACACCTCTTCCATATGAGGGGTGACAGCTAATGTTATTTCTCAAGGACAGTGAGAAAAAGGAAATTGCAGAGGGGAGTTGCTCCTGCAGAGAGCAGAAGAGTTTCACTAACAGCCCTCTGTGTAAGCACTACATAAACGGAAAAAAAAAAAGCATCATCAGTACTCATGGCTCTAGAAAAAGTACAAAACTTGAGGCCCACACACAGAAAACAAGTGAAAGTATACAAAAGACTGCCAAGGCATCTAGATCTAGAATGGCATCTAGAAAATCTCTGCATAGGAGCCACCACATTTAGCAGTACTATTTGTGAGGTCTCACACACACACACACACACACACACACA
>NW_012110397.1:119372-131837 GCF_000951045.1 Mandrillus leucophaeus | reverse complement strand
AAAAGAAAAGAAAAGAAATGGACAAAAAATCCTGAACATACACCTCAACAAAGTAGATCTAAAGATGGCAAATAAACATATGAAGACATGCCTGGCATCATATATCATATGGGAAATACAAATAAAAATGACAGTGAGACACCACTACACATCTATCAGAAGGATTAAAATCCAGAACACTGAAAACACCGAATGCCAATGATCATATGAAGCAACAGGCACTCTCAATCATTTCTAGTCAGAATGCAAAATGGTATGGCCACTTAGGAAGACAATTTGGTGGTTTTTATAAATCTCAATATACTCTCTTATCACATGTTTCAGCTATTGTGCTCCTCAGCATTTACTCAAAGGATTTGAAAACCTATTGTTCACACAAAAACTCACACACAAATGTTTCTTTATTCATAATTGCCAAGATTTGAAAGCCTCTGAGATGTCTTTCAGTAGGTGAATGAATAAATAAACTGGTACATCCGGACAATAAAATATTATGTAGCAATAAAAAGAAATGATCTATCAAGCTATGAATGACATGAAAAGAACTTGCATGCATATTACTAAGTGAAAGAAACCAATTTGAAGGGATTGTACACTGTATAATTACAACTATGTAAAATTCTAATAGAAGCAAAAGTGTGGGGAAAGTAAAAAGATAAAGATCCACGGTTGCCAGGGTTTCGAAAGGAGGGAGGGATGAAAAGGCAGAGCATGCGGGATTTTTTAGGGCAGTGAAACTACTCTATGATACTGTAATGATGGATACATGTCATTATAAATTTATTTAAACCTATAACATGTACAACACCAACAATGAACTGTAGCTTAAACTTTTAACTCTGGGTGATAATGATGTGACAATGTAGGTTCATTTGTAGCAAATGTACCACCATGGTGGGAAATGTTGACCATTGGGGAGGCTATGCATGTCTGGGAGCAGCAAGTGCACAGCAGATCACTTTACCTTCTGCCCAATTTTTGTGTGAATCCAAAATTGCTCAGAAATTGACTCTATTAAAAATTTAGAATGTTTTTGGTTGTATTTTAGATAGATTAATATAGATTTCACAAAAACATCTCATTTCCCTCCGGATTCTCCAAGTGAAAGGTCAACATAATTATCTCAATTTCCACTTTCAGACACTGGGTTGAAGCTGTCAAAATACTTAACTTTTTCTGTGGTTAGCTCACATATTGCTCTTGTGTGCTATCCCTTAAATTAATACAGGCTGTCAATATGCTTGGGTCAAGTGGTAACGGGCTGTCAAAAAGACCCATATGTTGTCAAATTTGTTAGGAAACTCTGGAGCATGGGTACAAATAATCTGCATTTAATTTATTGATTTTTTAAAATTTAGAGTCAATACGTTTGTGTGGTAATCGATGGTCTCAGGGCAGTGACTGTGGCTTCCTTATGGGATTGCTAGTCTTCCCTAGTTCATTAAATACTCTTTTCATTTCTATGTAATCTGTGCGCTATATTACTTAGACAATGCCTGATGTTTTCTTGTATTACTACTCGGATTTCACCTGCTATTCTTATCCATGTGTAACTTGTTTGTTCTTCATGCATATCTACATTCAAGAGATACTGTTGGTTGGTTTTCTTTGAACTAGCAGGAATGGGAAAATTTAGAGTTAGCATTAAGCATTTGAAAGTTACCCTTCTTTCAGAACATTTTAATTCTCTGAGATCAGTGTACATTCTTTTTGTGTAAGGTACAAATCAGTGTAGCACTTGGTGTATTTTATAAACGTAATGGGAATTTAAGGAAAGCTTTTTTTTTTTTTTTTTTTTTTTTTTTTAGCTCTTACAATAGTGTTCTCAATACATGGTAGCTCAATGAAGAGCAAAGGAAGGTATTACAAGGATGTACATAATATTTTCATTGACAGGTTAAGACCTTTCAGTTTAGTATGCTTCCAAGATCACAAACCACATAGTGCAGTAGAGCCACGATTGAAATCCATGTCTCCAAGTCCAGTGTTCTTTACATGGCATTATCCAATGTCATACTTAGTTTATTAGAGCTTCTTTATTTTCCTTGGACTGCCATAAGAAAGTAACACATACTAATGACTTAAAACAACAGAAATGTGTTATCTGACAGTTCTAAAGACTAGAGGGCTGAAATTAAGATATCAGCAGGTCCATGCTGTCTCAGAAGCCTCTTGGGAAGATACTCCTTTGTCTCTTTCTGATAGCTCCAGGTGTTCTTTGGCTTGTGGCAGCTTAAATCCGATCTCTCCCTCTGTCTTCATTTGCCATTCTTCCCCCATGTCTTCACATCATCTTCTTATAAGGAAACTAGTCATACAGTATTAAGAGCTCATCCTTCTCTAGTATGAAACTCATCATAAATAATTATATCTGCAAAAACTTAATTTCCAAGTAAGGTGTGGGGATTAGGACCTCAACTTATTTTTTGAAGACATAATTCAACCTAAACAGATTATAAAACATCACAACCTATAATTATATTGTGACATTGAGCAAATATGTATGAAAGGTAGTGTCAAATTAATGAACCAGAGAAGCATCTGTATATACTGTGGCAGAGAAATTGTCCCATGATAAACTTGGTTGCAGTATATCTGGGATATACCAGGTTGAATTATTTATTGCCTACTAACAAGTGATCCAAGGCAGGTAAATAATAGGATTTCTGATAGAGCCTCAGATAGACTACCATTACTCACAAGTCTAACTTTTTTCTTGGGTTTTCTGATAAAATACTTTCCTACTTTAACTTAAGCACCATATAACAGAATTAGCTGGGAGACAAGGTTAAATAATCATTTTGTTGTTGTTGTTGTTATTGTTGTTATTGTGTTATCCAGTTTCTTCTTCTTCTTGTTTCAAATGATACTTTATGTTCTAGGGTACAAGTGCACAACGTGCAGGTTTGTTACATATGTATTGTATACATATGCCATGTTGGTGTGCTGCACCCATTAACTCATCATTTATATTAGATAAATCTCCTAATGGTATCCTTCCCCCCTCCCCCTGCCCCACAAGAGGCCCAGTGTGTGATGTTCCCCTTTCTTTGTGCAAGCGTTCTCATTGTTCAATTCCCACCTATGAGTGAGAACACGCGATGTTTGGTTTTCTGTTCTTGTGATAGTTTGCTGAGAATGATGGTTTCCAGCTGCATCCATGTCCCTTCAAAGGACATGAACTCATCTTTTTATGGCTGCATAATATTCTATGGTGTATATGTGCCATATATTTTTAATCCAGTCTGTCACTGATGGACTTTTGGGTTGGTTCAAAGTCTTTGCTATTGTGAATAGTGCCTCAATAAACATACATGTATCTTTATAGCAGCATGATTTATAATCCTTTGGATACATACCCCTTAATGGGATAGCTGGGTCAAATGGCATTTCTAGTTCTAGATCCTCAAGGAATCACCACACTGTCTTCCACAATGGTTCAACTAGTTTACAGCCCCACTAACTGTGTGAAAGTGTTCCTATTTCTCCACATCCTCTCCAGCACCTGTTGTTTCCTGACTTTTTAATGATTGCCATTCTAACTGGTGTGAGATGGTATCTCATTGTGGTTTTGATTTGCATTTCTCTGATGGCTAGTGATGACGAGCATTTTTTCATGTATCTGTTGACTGCATAAATGTCTTCTTTTGAGAAGTGTCTCTTCATATCTTTTGCTCATTTTTTGATGGCATTGTTTGTTTTTTTCTTGTAAATTTGCTTGAGTTCTTTGTAGGTTCTGGATATTAGCCCTTTGCCAGATGAGTAGACTGCAAAAATTTTCTCCCATTCTGTAGGTTGCCTATTCACTCTGATGTTAGTTTCTTTTGCTGTGCAGAAGCTCTTTAGTTCGATTAGATCCCATTTGTCAATTTTGGCTTTTGTTGCCATTGCTTTTGGTGTTTTAGACATAAAGTCCTTGCTCGTGCCTATGTCCTGAATGGTATTGCCTAGGTTTTATGGCTTTAGGTCTAACATTTAAGTCTCTAATCCATCTTGAATTAATTTTTGTATAAGGTGTAAAGAAGGGATTCAGTTTCAGCTTTCTACTTATAGCTAACTAGTTTTCCCAGAACCATTTATTAAATAGGGAATCCTTTTTCCATTTCTTGTTTTTGTCAGGTTTGTCCAAGATCAGATGGTTGTAGATGTGGGGTATTATTTCTGAGGGCTCTGTTCTGTTCCATTGGTCTCTATCTCTGTTTTGGTACCAGTATCATGCTGTTTTGATTACTGTAGCCTTGTAGTACAGTTTGAAGTCAGGTAGCGTGATGCCTCCAGCTTTGTTCTTTTGACTTAGGATTGTCTTGGCAATGTGGGGTCTTTTTTGGTTCCATATGAACTTTAAAATAAATTTTTCCCATTCTGTGAAGAAAGTCACTGGTAGCTTAATGGGGATGGCATTGAATCTGTAAATTACCTTGGGCATTATGGCCATTTTCACGATATTGATTCTTCCTATCCATAAGCATGGAATGTTCTTCCATTTGTTTGTGTCCTCTTTTATTTCATCGAGCAGTGGTTTGTAGTTCTCCTTGAAGAGGTCCTTCATATCTCTTGTAAGTTGGATTCCTAGGTATTTTATTCTCTTTGAAGCAATTGTGAATGGGAGTTCATTCATGATTTGGTTCTCTGTTAGTCTGTTATTGTTGTATAAGAATGCTTGTGATTTTTGCACATTGGTTTTGTATCCTGAGATTTTGCTGAAGTTGTTTATCAGCTTAAGGAGATTTTGGGCTGAGATGATGGGGTTTCCTAAATATACAATCATGTCATCTGCGAGCAGGGACAGTTTGACTTCCTCTTTTCCTAATTGAATACCCTTGATTTCTTTCTCTTGCCTGATTGCCCTGGTCAGAACTTCCAACACTATGTTGAATAGGAGTGGTGAGAGAGGGCATCCCTGTCTTGTGCCAGTTTTCAAGGGGAATGCTTCCAGTTTTTGCCCATTCAGTATGATATTGTCTGTGGGTTTGTCATAAATAGCTCTTATTATTTTGAGATACGTTCCATCAATACCGAATTTGTTGAGAGTTTTTAGCATGGAGGGCCATTGAATTTTGTCAAAGGCCTTTTCTGCATCTATTGAGATAATTATGTTTTTTGTCTTTGATTTTGTTTATATGCTGGATTACGTTTATTGATTTGTGTATGTTGAACCAGCCTTGCATCCCAGGGATGAAGCCCACTTGATCATGGTGTATAAGCTTTTTGATGTGCTGCTGGATTCGGTTTCCCAGTATTTTATTGAGGATTTTTGCATCGATGTTCATCAGGGATACTGGTCTAAAATTTTCTTTTTTGCGTGTGTCTCTGCCAGGCTTTGGCATCAGGACGATGTTGTCCTCATAAAATGAGTTAGGGAGGATTCCCTATTTTTCTATTGATTGGAATAGTTTCAGAAGGAATGGTATCAGCTCCTCCTTGTATCTTTGTTAGAATTCGACTGTGAATCCATCTGGTCCTGGACTTTTTTTGATTGTTAGGCTATTAATTATTGCCTTTTTTTGATTGGTCGGCTATTAATTATTGGTCTATTCAGGGATTCAGCTTCTTCCTGGTTTAGTCTTGGGAGAGTGTATGTGTCCAGGAATTTATCCATTTATTCTAGGTTTTCTAGTTTATTTGCATAGAGGTGTTTATAGTATTCTCTTATGGTAGTTTGTATTTCTGTGGGGTCGGTGGTGATATCTCCTTTATCATTTTTTATTGCGTCTATTTGATTCTTCTCTCTTTTCTTCTTTATTAGTCTTGCTAGTGGTCTATCAATTTTATTGATCTTTTCAAAAAATCAGCTCCTAGATTCCTTGATTTTTTTGGAAGAGATTTTTGTGTCTCTATCTCCTTCAGTTCTGCTCTGATCTTAGTTGTTTTTGTTTGTTTGTTTGTTTGTTTGTTTTCCTTCTGCCAGCTTTTGAATGTGTTTGCTCTTGCTTCTCTAGTTCTTTAATTGTGATATTAGGGTGTCAATTTTAGATCTTTCTTGCTTTCTCTTGTGGACATTTAGTGCTATAAATTTCCCTCTACACACTGCTTTAAATGTGTCCCAGAGATTCTGGTATATTGTATCTTTTAGTTTGCTTGTCTGTAAAGGATTTTATTTCTCCTTCACTTATGAAACTTAGTGTGGCTGGATATAAAATTCTGGGTTGAAAATTCTTTTCTTTAAGAATGTTGAATATTGGCCACCACTCTCTTCTGGCTTGTAGATTTTCTGCTGAGAGATCCGCTGTTAGTCTGATGGGCTTCCCTTTGTGGGTAAGCCGACCTTTCTCTCTGACTTCCCTTAACATTTTTTCCTTCATTTCAACTTTGGTGAATCTGACAATTATGTGTCTTGGAGTTGCTCTTCTTGAGGAGTAGCTTTGTGGCATTCTCTGTATTTCCTTAGTTTGAATGTTGGCCTGCCTTGCTAGATTGGGGAAGTTCTCCTGGATAATATCCTGCAGTGTTTTCCAACTTGGTTCCATTCTTCCTGTCACTTTCAGGTACACCAGTCAGATGTAGATTTGGTCTTTTCACAAAGTCCTATATTTCTTGGAGGCTTTGTTCACTTCTTTTTACTCTCAACTTCTCTTCTAGCTTCGTTTCATTTGCTTGATCTTCAATCACTGATGCCCTTTCATCCAGTTGATCGAGTCAGTTACTGAAGCTTGTGCATTTGTCACGTCGTTCTCGTGTTATGGTTTTCATCTCTATCAAGTCATTTAAGTATTTCTCTACATTGGTTATTCCAATTAGCCATTTGTCAAATCTTTTTTCAAGGTTTTTAGCTTCTTTGTGTTGGGTTCGTACTTCCTCTTTTAGCTCGGAGAAGTTTGATCGTCTGAAGCCTTCTTCTTTCAACTCGTCAAAGTCATTCTCCGTCCAGTTTTGTTCCGTTGCTGGTGAGGAGCTGTGTTCCTTTGGAGGGGGAGAGGCACTCTGATTTTTAGAATTTAAAGCTTTTCTGCACTGCTTTTTCCCCATCTTTGTGGTTTTATCTACTTTGGTCTTTGATGATAGTGATGCACAAATGGTGTTTTGGTGTGGATGTCCTTTCTGTTTGTTAGTTTTCTTTCTAACAGTCAGGACCCTCTGTGGCAGGTCTGTTGGAGTTTGCTTGAGGTCCACTCCAGACCCTGTTTGCCCGGGTATCAGCAGCGGAGGCTGCAGAAAAGTGAATATTGCTTAACAGGAAATGTTGCTGTCTGATTGCTCCTCTGGAAGCTTCGTCTCAGAGGTGTACCTGACTGTGTGAAGTGTGAAGTGTCAGTCTGCCCCTAGTGGGGGATGTCTCCCAGTTAGGCTACTCCAGGGTCAGGGACTCACTTGAGCCAGCAATCTGTCCATTCTCAAATCTCAAACTCTGCACTGGGAGAAACACTACTCTCTTCAAAGCTGTCAGGCAGGGACATTTACATCTGCAGAGGTTTCTGCTGCCTTTTGTTTGGCTATGCCCTGTCCCCAGAGGTGGAGTCTACAGAGGCAGGCAGGCCTCCTTGAACTGCAGTGGGCTCCACCCAGTTTGAGCTTCCCAGCCACTTTTTTTAGCTACTTAAGCCTCAGCAATGGCGGGTGTCCCTCCCCCAGCCTTGCTGCTGCCTTGCAGTTAGATCTCAGACTGCTGTGCTATCAATGAGGGAGGCTCTGTGGACTGGTAGCCTCCAAGCCAGGCACAGGATATAATCTCCTGGTGTGCCATTTGCTAAGACCCTTGGTAAAGTGTAGTATTAGGGTGGGAGTGACCTGATTTTCCAGGTGTTGTGTGTCACGGTTTCCCTTGGCTAGGAAAGGGAATTCCCTTCCCCCTTGTGCTTCCCAGGTAGGGTGATGCCTTGCCCTGCTTTGGCTCTCACTTGTTGGGCTGCACACACTGTCCTGCACCCATTGTCTGACACACCCCAGTGAGATGAATCCAGTACCTCAGTTGGAAATACAGAAATCACCCATCTTCTATGTCGCTCATGCTGGGAGCTGGAGGCTGGAGCTGTTCCCATTCAGCCATCTTCAAATAATCATTTTTTATTCTGTCTAGGAATGTACTTTATTTGTTCTCTTTTGTAATGCTTCAGAGGACAGGAAATTCTGCCTGAGTCCAGTCATTTTCTTGGAGATTTCTCCTCTAGAACTTGATACCGGTCATGTACCTACTTAAACATTTGGAAATACAATGGATAATGTGTTGTTTAT
Organism: Mandrillus leucophaeus; assembly: GCF_000951045.1. Taxonomy (NCBI): domain Eukaryota; kingdom Metazoa; phylum Chordata; class Mammalia; order Primates; family Cercopithecidae; genus Mandrillus; species Mandrillus leucophaeus. Next base: position 123,668 of record NW_012110397.1, on the reverse strand, counting down.
ATGATACACAGTTTATAAATTTCTACTTGCCATAAAAATGTTATCAGTACAGTATTTACTGTTTTGCCAAAGAATCCAATTGTATCCATATGGTTATTCCTTTTCACACAATACAATAGCATCCCACCTATTCATTCAAGAAAAGCACAGGGGAGTGGATTTTTAACCTGAGAATGGCATTTTCATTTGAGGACAGCTGAACATATAAATTCTGACAGATATATTCAAAACTACTTGGAATGATTCACTCATTGATCAAACCAATATTTACTAAAATTTACAAAGTGCCAGGCACTATTCTGGATGCTTTTGATAGATCAATGAACATAACAGACAAAATATCTCACCTTTTTGGACTTACATTCTAACAAGGAAAGCATGAAAGCTTGTATTAATTTATAAATATATATTTTTATATATATTTAATTAGAGAATAAAATCAATTTAAACTAAAAAATTTATATTAATCACATGCCAAATTATGAAGAAAATTCACAAATTTGGATCACAAAATTTATTTTAATATATGACTATTCTGAATTACTTGTATATTTTTAAGGTTCCCAATAAAATACTAAATAAATATTTCATAAATATTACAACACTAAATAAAAATTACAACCAATCCCACAATTTACATGTATCTATGGCCTATTCTGATATTTCTACATCTCTCTCTCTATGTATAAATTATATATTATATATACATTTAAAATATACATATATAAAACTTTCATAATTGCAATTATCATGGCTATAAGTTTATGGTTTTCAGTTATTTCACTTAAATTATTTTGTAAATCCTTTCCTTTTTTTCAGAGTTTCATAGTTGCTCAATCTATCACACAACTATAACAATGTGTTCGTTTTTTATATTTAGGTTTTTAGAGAAACATTTCTGTTATTACAAAAAAACAGTGTTAAAAGAAGCTTTTACATAAAGTATTTCTGAACCATCTTTTTTGACAGATTTTTTTGGAACAGAGTTGAAATAACTGTGGTTCATTCAATGTATTGATAAATTATTCAAAAAAGGTACTTCAATATCTCCAATATTATACTTTGCGTTTATCACAACTGTCAATCAATCAGCACACATTTCTATGCATGTTGACAATTCTGATGGCCACTATCTTTTGTTTCTGCTCTGTCATCCAGGCTGAAGCACAAAGGCATTATCAAAGCTCACTGCAGCCTCAAGTTCCTGGGCTCAAGCGATCCTCTCATCTCAGCCTCGCAAGTAGAGCACTATCTTCATCAAGGGATTTGATGCATGAACACTGTAGATGATTGAATTGAGCTCGGCTGGATGACAGCATGTGTTTGTGTTTCCTCTTATTATTCATGATTTACAATTTTATCCTTCAAAAAAAAATCTGTGTTATGGTATTTTCTAAGGGAAAAGAATTCTTCCACAATTAGGCCCTCTTTAGAACATAGTTTTGCCCATTCTAAAAAATGTAAACAGAAGTCTTAACAATTGAGGGGTTAGGATTGATGGAATGGCCACGATGGACAAAATTTAAGCCTTGGAATTACTTGGGGATTTATGCTGCATTTTCCTGTTTCTTCCCCCTAGTTTGGTTTTAGTTTGCTAAATATCTTTCGTTAACTAATCATCAAGGGTAGCCTCTATATGCATAATGTCAAGTGAAGCAGAGGGTTGGGAAGGACAGTCAGAAGAGAAGACATCCAAGTCTTATACACTGAAAAATAAAGCATGTTTTTTAAAATTCATAAAATAGCAATGCCTCTTGCAACACAACTGACCATATTTATATAAATATTATATTTTAGTGCTTGATAGTTATGAAAAATGAAATAAGGAGAGCATAGAAAGTATTACTTTCAAAAATTTGAGGGAAAAATAGTTTAAATTCACCAAATGAAATCTAAAATTCATTTAGAAAATCAAAACTTTTATTTGGAATGAGATTGTGTAATGTATTTGATTCACATTATAAGTAAAATTATATATCCTGCATTTGTGAGTAGAACACACATAGAAAGAAGATGAGTTTGTTTTACTTTAAACCAATGAATTTCTTAGAAAATGCAAAACATTTGTGAGTAGATGTTGCTGAATGCTAACATGAGAAAAGATTGAGTCATTTTATTGACCCATATATTAGCTAGGAATCCAAAATATAGATAACCATTTTGTGAAGCCAGAAAAAATATGTTTAAAATCATTACTTTTTGTAGTTCTTTTTCTTCTATATCAGTGCTATTGTTTATAGCTGCAGAACCTTGAGGCTTCTAGTTTGTATTTTTCTTCCCATGGCAATGATTTGTGGTATTAGTGTAGGTCATTGATTCTGTACTGCTGAGCTATCCAGCTTATGGCAGACAAGGGGGCTGAGTGTGTCTTTAAAGTGCCCTTTACTTTCAAAATTCAAGTTGTAGAAATGACACCTCTGGTTTTATAACTGTGCAGCTTACACTGTGTTGCATAAAATGTTCTCCCAAGTGGACAAGGTTACTTGCTTTGGAGACTAATTCTCATTTTTTGTGTTCAAGTTGGGTTGAAAATAAGATCCTATCTTAGAATAGGATTCTATTCTTAGAGTAGGATCTTATTGCATAAGAATCCCTCATAAAAATAGGATCTTATTGCATACCTTTGCAGTCTGGGTCCTGCAACTATATTAAGTAATAGTAGTAAGTAAGCCAAAACTTACCTTACATATTATCTGGTGAAGTAAATATGCCAGGCATTTAACAGTGAGTGCTTCATCATTCAAGGATTTTGATGCTAATAATGTTAATATCAGAATTAATCAATCTTGCTATAAGATAATTTACACTGCTATATAATCTACAGTTATATTTTTAAGCAAAGGTTATATAATTTTAAAACTCTGCTGACAAACTATCTAGAAGGATTACTAAGTAAAAGATGAGATGATAAATCTTTCAATTCCATCAATATTGAGATTACTATCCTATATATATAGGACTAGCAAAGGTAGCTCTATACTATTGAATAAATAAATTCATATAATCATAAGATTTTACAGTGTAGTTTTATTTTTCTGAAATATTCTTTTAGTTTTTTTCAAGACTTTTCCTGATAAGTTCCTACCACTTTTTCCAGGTCTACTTTGTTGTTTTCATTTTGTAATTTTGGTATAAGTTTATTCATCTACTGTGGATTTCCATCAAACAACACATCTTCATTGCAGCTACATTAAAATACAATTTTCTCCCCCATATAGTTATGTGAGAATAGAGATCATACCTGTACTGCTCATCATGATATTTTCAACATCTGGTACTGTGGTTTGAATTGGATCTGAACACATTCTCTGGAGTTAAACTGCCGAGGTGTAAATACTGGCTCAGTCACTTAGCAATTATGTGAGGTTGGCTAAATGACTTCACCAGTCTTTATGAAGATTAAATGATGTAATATTTGTACAGTGCCTAGAAGAGGATCTATCTGGCATATTATAAAACTATGTAAATGGTAAGTATTAATATGACTATTATATAATTCTATAAATATCATTAAATGAATGTTGAATTTGTTTATATGTAGTGTGCATTTTATATTCAGAGGATATTCATTTATTGGTATAAATAAAAATATTTTAATAACTAGATAAACCAAAGTCATCTCTTTGATAAACGTCTCATAACTGAAATTATTTGATAAAATAACTAGAGTGATAGCCTGAAAACTCTATTATCTTCAAAGATTAACAACTAAATTGTAACATTCAAAGATTGACATATAGAATATATGTAAAAATGTAAATATACATATTATATTTAATTAATATTTTACTGTAGTTATAATAAAACTTTATAATTCTCATTTTAGATTTTTTCCAAATTAAAAATATTCTAGTGGAGAATTTTGGAGCCTTGATTGCTAATTTCTCTCTGTGTTGGAGAACACCTTACACTGAGGAAGAAAACGGGCACCATACTCATAGATATTTATTTTATTTGCTTCCCTATAGAGGTCTTGGATTTGCATCTACTTCTCACTCAGTTGATTTTCAAACTACAGTTGACCCTTGGAAAACACAGGTTTGAACTGTGCGTATTCACATATACAACGATTTTTTTCCTGCCTCTGCACCTCCTGAGACAGAAAGACTACCCTCTCCTCATCCTTCTCCTCATTCTATTCAATGTGAAGACAAGAATGAAGACCTTTATGATGATGTATTTCTACTCAAGGAATAATAAACATAGTGTGTCTGCCTTATAATTTTCTTAATCACATTTTCTCTACCTTTATTATTATTATTATTTTTTAATTGTTTTTTTTTTTACCATTTATTT
>NW_012110397.1:116491-117365 GCF_000951045.1 Mandrillus leucophaeus | reverse complement strand
TGTGCAGGTTTGTTACACAGGTATACATGTGCCATGGTGGTTTGCTGCACCCATGAACCCTTCATCTACATAAGGTATTTCTCCTAATGCTATTCCACCCCTAGCACACCACTCCCCGACAGGTCCCGGTGTGTGATGTTCCCCTCCCTGTGTCCATGTGTTCTCAGTGTTCAACTCCTACTTATGAGTGAGAACATGCGATGTTTGGTTTGCTGTCCTTGTGTTATTTTGCTGAGAATGATGGTTTCCAGCTTCACCCATGTCCCTGCAAAGGATATGAACCCATATTTTTATGGCTGCATAGTATTTCACGGTGTATAGGTGCCACATTTTCTTTATCCAGTCTATCATTGATGGGCATTTGGGTTCGTTCTAAGTCTTTGCTATTGTGAACAGTGTTGCAATAAATGTACGTATGCATGTGTCTTTATAGTAGAATGATTCATAATCTTTTGGGTATATACCCAGTAGTGGGATTGCTGGGTAAAATGTTATTTCTAGTTCTAGATCCTTGAGGAATCTCCACACTGTCTTCCACAATGATTGAAATAATTTACACTCCCAACAACAGTGAAGCGTTCCTATTTCTCCACATCCTCTCCAGCATCTGGTATTTCCTGACTTTTTATCGATGGCCATTCTAACTGGTGTGAGACTGTATCTCATTGTGGTTTTCATTTGCTTTTCTCTAATGACCAGTGATGATGAACTTTTTTTCATATGTTTGTTGGATTCATATATGTCTTCTGTTGAGAGGTGTCTGTTCATATCCTTTGCTCACTTTTTGATGGGATTTTTTTTTTCTTGTAAATTTGTTTGAGTTCTTTGTAGACTCTGGATATTAGCCCTTTGTCAGATGGATAGATTGCAAAAA
>NW_012110397.1:62777-111636 GCF_000951045.1 Mandrillus leucophaeus | reverse complement strand
GGGTTTCACCGTGTTAGCCAGGATGGTCTCGATCTCCTGACCTCGTGATCCGCCCGCCTCGGCCTCCCAAAGTGCTGGGATTACAGGGGTGAGCCACCGCGCCCGGCCTCTACCTTTATTTTTAAAAATACAGTATATAATATATATATATAACATACAAAATATATGTTAATTGAAAGTTTATGTCTTCAGTGAGGCTTCCATTCAACAGTAATCTGTGAGTTAAGTTTTGGAGGAGTTAAAAGTTATACCAGGGTTTTCAACTGTTTCCCTAATCCCTAAGTTGTTCAAGGGTCGGTTGAATTTGTAATTGTTGTGGGACTTGTCATTCAGTGTAACCTGAAACTTTCTAATGCCTAATACTTATCAGAAAATACAAGTGAAAGAAATAATAATTATTGAATATGCCAGAAAGATGAACAGAATATCAATTTTTGTAAATAATCTAATTTTAATATTGGATGAAGCTAAGTTATCGGGAAGATTTATACCAAGTTCAAAACACTTTTCTCTGCACTTTTAGAATTATATAATCAGTATACATTGAAACATGCATAGCACTTTAATGAAACACATTGCTATGTCTACCATCGAATTGTTTCAGCAGATTTTATCATATCACATAGCGTCATCAGAATGGAGGGAAGAAATACGTCTCTCATCTCATTATCAAAATTACCAATGATACTTTGGAATAATTTATTTTTGCCTTATGTACACTTTGAATCATGTAAATAATTCGCCTATCTCTATTGGGTTGGCTGCTAGAAAGTTCAAAAGCCAATTAATAGTCCACATCGTTGCTGTTTCATAAGACTTCATGACATGCATGCGTTTTGTTTACCTCATCATAATTTTTCTACTCTTCCTTTTTTTTTTTTTTTTTTTTTTTTTTTTTTTTTAGACGGAGTCTCGCTCTGTCGCCCAGGCTGGAGTGCAGTGGCGTGATCTCGACTCACTGCAAGCTCTGCCTCCCACAGTCAAGCGATTTCCCTGCTTCAGCCTCCCGAGTAGCTGGAACTACAGGGCCACCAGCACACCCTGCTAATTTTTGTACTTTTAGTAGACACGGGATTTCACCATGTTGGCCAGGATGGTCTCGATCGCTTGACCTCGTGATCTATCCGCCTCGGCCTCCCAAAATGCTGGGAATACAGGCGTGAACCACGGCGCCCGGCCGTTTTTCTAGTCTTATTGTTCCTTTCACAGATGCTCTTACCTTCCAAGTATAAATATTTTTGTTTTGAGTGCAGTTGTTTTCACTATGTCAAATAAATCTGGAATAAAGTGAGTTAGAAACAAACACCAATGGGCGTTTTGGCTAAAAACAAAAATAAGTGGTCAATGATGAGTTTAGATCACTCAAGAAGATAGTGGACTAAATTCCTGAATGAAAACAAAGTTTTTGTTCAGTTTTATGAGGGTATTTGTTAAAAACTCTGAATATTATCAAAAAAATATATTATCATCACATGAAAAGTTTGATTCAGGAAAGTATTTGCTGATAAAACCGAAATTAATTCACCAAAATACAATCTCTATATGTTCATCGAAGTTACTTTTTAATAATAAGTTTCTGATATTCAATTTTATCAAATAAGGAAGAGTTTGACATATCTCCTTCTCCTGCTTTCTACAATATAGGTCAATCATTCTCCTTGATATAGATCAACAGATGCAACATAAGCTACTCATCACTTCCTGTAACACCTAATTAACTTGATCATATTTTTCCTAAAATAAGCTGAGTCATTACCTGTCTAGCCTGTTACCTAATTAAAATTATTTTAACCTCTTGGTATTTTAACTCTGTTTTATAATGACATTTCAAAGAATGTATAGAACATAGCAAAAATAAAACAAAAAGTACTTTTTTATATTTTAAGTTCTTGGGTACATGTACAGAATGTGCAGGTTTGTTACACAGGTATACATGTGCCATGGTGGTTTGCTGCACCCATGAACCCTTCATCTACATAAGGTATTTCTCCTAATGCTATTCCACCCCTAGCACACCACTCCCCGACAGGTCCCGGTGTGTGATGTTCCCCTCCCTGTGTCCATGTGTTCTCAGTGTTCAACTCCTACTTATGAGTGAGAACATGCGATGTTTGGTTTGCTGTCCTTGTGTTATTTTGCTGAGAATGATGGTTTCCAGCTTCACCCATGTCCCTGCAAAGGATATGAACCCATATTTTTATGGCTGCATAGTATTTCACGGTGTATAGGTGCCACATTTTCTTTATCCAGTCTATCATTGATGGGCATTTGGGTTCGTTCTAAGTCTTTGCTATTGTGAACAGTGTTGCAATAAATGTACGTATGCATGTGTCTTTATAGTAGAATGATTCATAATCTTTTGGGTATATACCCAGTAGTGGGATTGCTGGGTAAAATGTTATTTCTAGTTCTAGATCCTTGAGGAATCTCCACACTGTCTTCCACAATGATTGAAATAATTTACACTCCCAACAACAGTGAAGCGTTCCTATTTCTCCACATCCTCTCCAGCATCTGGTATTTCCTGACTTTTTATCGATGGCCATTCTAACTGGTGTGAGACTGTATCTCATTGTGGTTTTCATTTGCTTTTCTCTAATGACCAGTGATGATGAACTTTTTTTCATATGTTTGTTGGATTCATATATGTCTTCTGTTGAGAGGTGTCTGTTCATATCCTTTGCTCACTTTTTGATGGGATTTTTTTTTTCTTGTAAATTTGTTTGAGTTCTTTGTAGACTCTGGATATTAGCCCTTTGTCAGATGGATAGATTGCAAAAAGTTTCTCCAATTCTGTAGGTTGTCTATTTACTCTGATGATAGTTTCTTTTGCTGTGCAGAAACTCTTTAGTTTAATCAGATCTCATTGGTCTATTTTGACTTTTGTTACCATTGCTTTTGGTGTTTTAGTCATGAAGTCTTTGCCCATGCCAATGTCTTGAATGGTATTGCCTAGGTTTTATTCTAGGGTTTTTATGGTTTTAGGTCTTATGTTTAAGTCTTTAATCCATCTTGTGTTAATTTTTGTATAAGGTATAAGGAAGAGATCCAATTTCAGTTTTCTATATATGAATAGCCAGTTATTCCAACACCATTTATTAAATAGGGAATCCTTTCCCCATTGCTTGTTTTTGTCAGGTTTGTCAACCATCAGATGATTGTAAATGTGGGTATTTCTGAGGCCTCTGTTCTGTTCCATTGGTCTATATATCTGTTTTGGTACCATACTGTTTTGGTTACTGTAGCTTTGTAGTATACTTTGAAGTGAGGTAACATGACGCCCCCAGCTTTGTTCTTTCTGTTTAGGATTGTCTTGGTTATGCGGGCCCCCTTTTGGTTCCACATGAAATTTAAAGTTTTTTTTTTTTTTTTTTTTTTTCCAATTCTGTGAAAAAAGTCAACAGTAGCTTAATCAGGATAGCATTAAATCTATAAATTACTTTTGGCAGTATGGCCATTTTGATGATATTCATTCTTCCTATCCATGAGTAAAGAATGTTTTTCCGTATGTTTGTGTCCTCTGTTATTTTCTTGAGCAGTGGCTTGTAGTTCTCCTTGAAGAGGTCCTTCACATCCCTTGTAAGTTGGATTCCTATTTTATCCTCTTTGTAGCAATTGTGAATGGGAGTTCACTCATGATTTGGCTTTCTGTTTGTCTGTTATTGGTGAATAGGAATGCTTGTGATTTTTGCACATTGATTTTGTATCCTGAGGCTTTGCTGAAGTTGCTTATCAGCTTAAGGAGATATTGGGCTAAGATGATGGGGGTTTCTAAATTTACAATCATGTCATCTACAAACAGAGACAGTTTGATTTCCTCTTTTCCTACTTGAATATCCTTTATTTCTTTCTCTTGCCTGATTGCTGTGGCTAGACCTTCCAATACTATGTTGCATACGAGTGGTGAGAGAGGGCATTCTTGTCTTGTGCCAGCTTTCAAAGGGAATGCTTCCAGTTTTTAGACATTCAGTGTGGTATTTGCTGTGGGTTTATCATAATTAGCTCTTATTATTTGGAGATATGTTCCATCAATGCCTAGAAGAAGTCAAATCTCTGAATATACCAATAACAAGTTCTGAAATTGAGGCAGTAATTAATATAGTCTACTACCCAAAAAAAGTCCAGGACCAGACAGATTCACACCTGAATTCTACCAGAAGTACAAAGAGGAGCTGGTACCATTCCTTCTGAAACGATTCCAAACAATAGAAAAACAGGGACTCCTCCTTAACTCATTTTATGGGGCCAGCTTCATCCTGAAACCAAAACCTAGCAGAGTCACAGCAAAAAAAGAAAATTTCGGGCCAATATCCCTGATGAACATCAATGCAAAAATCCTCAATAAAATACTAGCAAACTGAATCCTGCAGCACATCAAAAAGCTTATCCACCATGATCAACTCGGCATCATCCCTGGAATGCGAGGCTTGTTCAACATATGCAAATCAATAAATGTAATCCATCACATAAGCAGAATCAATGACAAAAAACACATAAGTATCTCAATAGATGCAGAAAAGGCCTTCAACAAAACTCAACAGCCCTTCATGCTAAAAACTCTTAAAAAAAAGTGCTTTTAAACACTATGTGCACCAGAAGGGATACAGTGCTTACAGAAGGGATAAAAGTGCTTTTAAACACTGTGTGCACCAGAAGGGATACAAAATCCTTCTGCTACTTTCTATGAAGGCTCTCTTATTCTACCTAGAAGAAAGTTATCTTTCCTTTTTAAACTTCCTTAGCACTTCCTTTGTAGTACCTTCAGTGTTTAGCTCAACTGCTAAATTTTGGGCATGGTGAGGACAATAGGTATATTTTTCATCTTGTATTCTTCACACATACTTACACAATGAATGAATGAATTTGTCAATGAGTGAGAAAATAATATGTCTTCCTTCTTAAAGGCAATGCTAATTAGTGACAATATCCTATTGTCATGAATAGGATATTATTTTAAAAGTTTTTAAAAGTTTTCCAATTTGAAGTTTCCTATAATTCTATAGGTACACATGTTAACATCATTTGGAAGCTTATAAACTCTTCCTGCTTCATGACATAGGAAGTAAAATTCCCTCAGTAATTTATTTTGCCTCCCATTTCACTGATTCTTATACATTTTAATATATAGTCATAATAAAAAATAAACAATAGAAAAGAGATAAGGAAATTTTAGTTTAAAATATTTTTATTTTTCATAATGGTACTTACATTTATAAAAGTTTTTACATTATCACTATATTATCACCAACATAAATATCTGTAATGTATAATGTTTATGTGTTCAAAAATATTTATTGAACACTGATTGTGTTTCATGCAGTGGGGAGACAAAAGTAAATACATGGTTTTCTGGCCTCTTAAAATGCATAATCTACTGGGGAAAACAGTAGAACTACTGTAAGTAAGTAATCCTATTTTAATATAATAGGGAAGAATTATGTACAAATTGTCATGTAGTTATAAATAATTTGTGGATAAATTATTGAGTGCTACCAAGAGAGATAAAACGTAATACTTAGAGAACCAGAAAAACCTTTTGGACCCAACTGAAAGACAGAACCATCTGCTGCAAACATAAATCAAGACTAGTTCAATTCATTCTTAAATATAGCCTAGGTTATTTTGTTTTCAAAAAAAAAAAAAAAAGGTTTATTATTATTTTTCTTAAATGGAGCAAAAAAGGTCCAGAAAATTTATCAGCAGGTACAAAATTTAACAGCAAGTACAGGAGGAACAAACAACCTTAAAAAAACCATTGCTGAATAGTCATTAGCTTAAGGCCCTCAACAGTAGATAATTTCCAGGCAAGATCTTTTCTATGTCTCTAGAATTGGGGATAACAATAGATTGCTAATAAAACTTTCCATCCTCATATTTATGGACAAAACACATTTTCCTATATAATTTTTGCAAATGTCTTTAATCAAACATGTTTTCAATAAACCATCATGCCTGAATTGAGTTGAGGATGCCAGTCAGCACTAATGACATGCTAGCATTTAATCCGTTTCATAAAACTCCACCATGGAGCCCTGGAGGTTGCAATCTAATTATATACTGAAAGTCATGGCAAGATTCCCTATGTCAAACTTTGATCTGCTTCTGTTCAGCTCCTTACATTTCTGAGGTCAAACTTCTGAATAAGTGAGTGGTTTCAACTAAGTGGCTTGTTAAGACCAAAATACTTTAATCTTAATTTTCTTCTATCAAGAGGAGTTAGATATATTCAGGCAAATGGTTGAGCTCGATTTTCACTTGATTTCTGTGGAAGTCAGGCATTCTGTGGCAATACATATGTATAGATAAGACTTCTCATCAAGAACACCAACTGGGAGCTGAAGGTTTATATGAACTTACTTTCATCTTTTAGCCTTACCTGATTCCCAACTATGGAATATTGGATGGAGACACTGAGTATTTGCGGAAAAATCTATTTTAGAATTGAACACCATATGGGGAAAAAGGAGAAGAAAAAATTTCTTAGAAGGGTGATGCAGCATTCTGTGGCATGGCTCACAGTGGTGTGAAAGAAGCACCATATGCCATTCTCCGACTGTTAACCATTTGATTAATTAATACATAACAAGAAAAAAAGTTACCTCTGCCACCCAATAATATGGATATGAAATTTCCACAGTGCTCTATTTGTTAAATAACCGATTAATTCCAATTCATAAATGAAAGTAGGATTGATTAATTTATACCAGACCTACGTCTTTAAGTTATCATATTTTTATAGTGTATCTGATTTTTCCGACATTTTCAAAAATAAAAATATGAAAGCTCAAGTTTTCCCCAAAATGGCTCTCTCTTAACAAATGGTTAGAATTTGATACATTCATTTCTTTTCAGTTGAGATTTTTCAGGTTAGTATATTTATTTTTTTCCCAGTGAACTGACTTTGGACCTAATGTTTGGCTGTAAACTATTGGAAATACTCATCAACTTGGCCATCTGCTCCATCAGGCACTATAGATATTTGCATCTGATAGTCCTTGTCGAGTATGCTCTGTTTCTATTTCCACATATCAGACATGCATGCAATTGTATTCTCTTAGTTTTTGTTTATTGCTAATTTTCCTTGTGGGGTTCACTGTAAAATGCCATAGAAGTCTCACGGGACAATATATAAAAAGCATATTATAATTAAATTTGTCAGACTTCTTTGGCATCTAGCTAATGGATAGTAGTAATCTCTTTTCTTAGGCTTTAAATTCATTTTTAACTTTAGCTTCTTTAACAATGCATATAATTGTATAAGCGAGTAACCTTTCAGATAAAATCAAGTCAAATCTAAAATGTCTGTTCTATTTTTTGCCATGGATATTTGGCACATTCTTATTATTTCAATCTGGGGTTTTAAATGTTGCTAAAATTGAGATTTATGGTGGACACTCATGCTTTCCTTTACCTTTTTCCAGTAAAGATGTTTTCTGGCATGTGGCAGAATTTTAGAGCAAGAGAATAATTTCTATGTTCTGTAATGGAAAGACTTGAACTCATGCTGGTTAATCACTTTTATTTTGTCTCCAGTTGCTGTCTTTGTCACAGATGATCTTAAATCTTTTCTTTAGACCTCTTCAAAGTTGTTCATGTGGCCTACTGTCTGAAATCTTTCTTTCTGTTTACAAAGTTGAGATGCTACTTTTTTCTGCAAAAGTTAAAATTATGGTTTTATTGACTATGAGTTGAGGCAGTTTATATTTTCCTCTTTTTTTTCCTGACAACAATTGATCAGAAAAGCACAAAATGATGTTCTACCTTTTCTTGTCCTGATTGTCCAAATGGGCAATTTCTATAATCTTGGACTTTTGACTCTCTGTACTATTGATTGTTTCAAAATGACTGTTGGGTAGCAGTTGCAACATAGGTCAATGCAGAACTATTTCTTAACCTTAATTTAGCAATGTTATTTTGAGTTTGGCAGTGGAATCGAAAGACATCCCTGGCCTTCGTGAGACAGTATGGTTTACAACTAGTTTGCTCTAGCAAAGGGAGATAACACTTTAAGGAACTTGTAATAGAGCAAAGTTAAATGTGTGGAATTAGAAATGAGTATAGCATCACTACACTGTATAATGTTAAGCTTATTACTGAAAATAAACCAGCAGTCCAAAATTGCTTACGATTTTTCACATTTCCAAATTCTTTGTGCAACTGATTTACTGTGGCTTTTGCTATTTATGCTCATTCAGTTTTTAAGTGTGTGGAACTTGGAATGGGGCTGATGAGTCACATTAAACGTTCTCATACTCTGGGACAGCAAAGATGTACCAGCACACTTAATTGCACTCATTTAACCATTAAGCCTCATTTCCAAGGGTGCTGCCAGTTGTCAGGTGCACTATATTACAGTCCCACATGGCATGTGACATCTTTGCTACTTGCTGCATCTGGTTACAGGCCCCTAGTAAATGCTAGTATCTACGCTAGTGAAAGAGTCCAGGTGTAGGACAATGATGGTTGAGTTAATGATGGTGAAGCATTAGAAAAATAGCCCTAGAGAATGCTTCACATCTGATGAGACAGGACAACAGTTTTTCATATTCAAATGAATACAGTCATATTCTGTAGTGCATTAATTGGTTAGGTTTTTTATTTATTTTCAGAAATGCAAGTTTCGTTATTTTTCAAAAGATTATTTTAAAGTAATTGCTGAACAAAAAGGATTCTCTTCATTTCACAAATTTTCAATGTAAATATTTCTAATCAGACTTGGGGAGAGCCAGATTAATGAATTAGTGGACTTAAAAATCACTGGAGTTTTACTAGAATGGAGAGATTTCTCAATTCATACTCCCCTCTTCTCACCAATGAGAAGATGCTTAAATATAATAAATGATCAATAACAACTCACAGAAGTGACTTTTCACCATTTCTCAAATTACAATTGAATTACAGTTTTTTAAAATACAGCAAATTTAAAAATATATGTTAAGAGTACTCGAAGATGTGACTATTTATTTATATCATTTTATCCAAATGAATCTCTGTTATCTAAACACAGTCTATCTAAATTATTAAAAGATTAATGAAAATAAATGCATATGTGTGGCAGACATTAAAAGACCATACAACTTCTAGTCCATGTTTCTTATTACATTTTCATGTAATCAAGTGGATAATGAAAAGAAACAAATAACTTTGTATTATATTGAGGGCAGACAAAGTAAATAAAGGGTTGCTGGCAGACAGCTGTTTTCTGTCTTCATCAAGGATCAAACAAGAAAAGGCTTAAGTTGCAGTGAGAGGAATTAAAGCTAAATATAACACAACTGCAAGCATTGTAACATGCAAGAACCAGCAACTGCAGGAAATATTGGAACTTTTTCCCTGAAAAAAAATTATCTTCTCCTACCCCATCCCTTTATTGCTGTAATGTTAAATATCAATAGACTCTATCTATACTAATATAACTTTTAACCAACTTTATGATGAAGTTGTTGGACACTGAATAATTTATTAATGTTATAGGGAAGGATACCATGCCCTTTAGAGAGATCTCTCTGGATTGCTATGCCACCTTATATCATGCATCAAGAAATGTGGGTTTTAGTGAAATTGTTTCCTATCCATAAAAGAGCAATGATATATTCAAGAAGTCTTAGAATCTGTACACAAAATTTATTGTCCATTTTAATAATTGAAATTAATATTTTAATTAATTAATTTTAAAAGTGTTAAAATAATTAAAATTAAAATACTCTAATGATTTAAATAACCATTGCACTAGTATGCCCAAAATTACAGGTAGGTCGGGTTCAGGGTTTATGTTGTGTCTATGTGTTTTTCAGTATGAAGATAGGTTTCTCAAAATATTACTCTAAGTTGTTATAAAGTTGATATGGTTTGGTTCTGTCCCCACCCAAATCTTATCTTGAATTGTAGTTCCCATAATCCTCACATGTCATGGGAGGGACCTAGTGGGAGGTGATTGAATCATGGGGGTGCTTACCCCCATGCTATTCTCGTGATAGTGAGTGAGTTCCCATGAGATCTGATGGTTTTATAAGGGGCAATTCCCTCTTTGGTCAGCAGTTTTCTATTCTGCCACCTTATGAAGAAGGATGTGTTTGCTGCCCCTTCTGCCATAATTGTAACTTTCCTGAGGCCTTCCTAGCCATGTGGAACTGTGAGTCACTTAAACCTCTTTCCTTTTTAAATTACTTTGTTTTAGGTATTTCTTCATAGCAGCATGAGAACGGACTAATACAGTAAATTGGTACTACAGAGAGTGGGATGTTGCTATAAAGATACCCAAAAATGTGGAAGTGACTTTGGAACTGGATAACAGACAGAGGTTGGAATAGTTTGGAGGGCTCAGGAGAAGACAGGAAGACGTGGGAAAATTTGGAACTTCCTGGAGACTTGGAGGGCTCAGAAGACAGGAAGATATGGAAAGGTTTGGAAATACCTAGAGACTTCATAAATGGCTTTGACCCAAATGCAGGTAGTGATATGGACAAGAAAGTCCTGGCTGAGATGGTCTTAGGTGGAGATGAGGAATTTTTTGGTAACTGGAGTAAAGGTCACTTTTGCAATGCAAGAAACTGGTGGCATTTTGGCCCTGCTGTAGAGATCTTTGGAAGTTCGAACTTGAGAGAAATGATTTAGGGTATCTGGCAGAAGAAATTTCTAAGCAGCAAAGCATTCAAGAGGAAGCAAAGCATACAAGTATGAAAAATTTGCAGCCTAACAATGTGATATAAAATAAAAACCCAGTTTCTGGGAGAAATTCAAGTCTGCTGCAGATACTTGCATAAGTAAGAACGAGCAAATGTTAATCACCAAGACAATGGGGAAAATGTCTCCAGAGCATGTTGGAGACCTTCATAGCAGTCCCTCCCATCAGAGGCATGGAGACCTGGAAGGGAAACATGGTTTCATGGAATGGGCCCAGTGTCCACCTGCTCTGTGCATCCTTGAGACATGACACCCTGTTCCCCAGCTGCTTCAGCTCCAGCCATGACTGAAAGGGACCAGCATATGGCTCAGGCCACTGTTACAGATGGTCCAAGCCCCAAGACTTGGCAGCTTCCATGTTGTGTTGGGCATATAGGTGCATAGAAGTCAAGAACTGAAGTTTGGGTACCTCCTCCTAGACTTCAGATGGTGTATGGAAAACTCCTAGATGTCCAGGCAGAAGTCTGCTGCAGGGGTGGAGCCCTCATGGAGAAACTCTGCTAGGACAGTAAAGAAAGGAAATGTGGGGCTGGAGACCCCACACAGAGTTCCCACTGTGGCACTACCTAGGGGATTTGTGAGAAGAGGACCATCATACTCCAGACCCAAGAATGGTAGATCCACTGACAGCTTGCAATGTATGCCTGGAAAAGCCACAGACACTCAATGCCAGCCTGTGAAGGCAGCCAGAAGGGGGGCTGTACCCTGCAAAGCCACAGGGATGGAGTTGTCCAAGGCTGTGGTAGCCCACCTCTTGCATCAGCATGACCTGGATGTGAGACATGGAGTCAAAGGAGATCATTTTGGAACTTTAATGTTTAATGACTGCCCTATTGCATTTCAGACTTGCATGGGGCCCATGGCCCCTTTGTTTTGGCCAATTTCTCCTATTTAGAATGGATGTATTTCCCCAATGCCTGTATCCTCATTGTATCTAAGAAGTAGCTAACTTGATTTTGATTTTACAGGTTCATAGGTACAAGGAACTTACCTTGCCTCATATAAGACTTTGGACTTTGCCTTTTTGGTTAATGCTGGAATGAGCTAAGACATAGGGAGACTGTTGGAAAGGCATGATTGTGTTTTGAAATGTAAGGACATGGGATTTGGTTGGGGTCATGGGAGGAATGATATGGTTTGGCTTTGTGTCCCTATCCAAATCTCATCTTGAATTGTATTTACCATTATCCCCATGTACCATTAGAGGGACCTGGTGGGAGCTGAGTGAGTCATGACCCACACTGTTCCTGTGATAGTAAGCGAGTTGTTATGAAATCTGATAGTTTTATAGTTTTCGTCCTTTTCTTGGCACTTATCTCTCCTGCAGTCATGTGAATAAGAACATGTTTGTTTCCCCTTCTGCCATGATTGTAAGTTTCCAGAGGCCTTCCCAGCCATGTGGAACTGTGAGTCAATTAAAACTCTTCCCTTTATAAATTACCCAGTGTCAGGTATTTCTTCATAGCAGCATGAGAATGTGCTAATACAAAAGTTTATGCATTCTTTGAAGTTATAATTTTCTTAATTGGGTTACAAAATAGTCCATAATTCACGATATATAGCAAGACTTGTTCTCTCTTCCTTATTCTACTCTTCTTGCTAATTTCCCTTCTTTCAAATTCAACAAATACCAATAATATATTTGTCTGAGTTATTAACTCTACTAGGTTTTGATAATATAGAGGATATAAAAGTAAGTTATAACCTACAAAACTTTATGATCAAGTGGAGGAAACAGGAAAATAAAAATTGGAATGCAGCAAGATAAATGCCATGAAATTCAGAAATATAGAATGTCCTGGATTATGCAGAATAAGTAAGTAGCACAGACTAGCCATGTCTTTGAAGTTTCTAGAGAACATCATTCTCTGACTTGAACTTCTAACTAGAAACTATATTGTGAGTATGGATTTGAGAGACAACAAAGCATTCTTTTTTGACTAGGTTAGAAGCTGCCCTGGTTCATCTTCCCTAGCTCCAAATACCAGCAGAACAGTGACTACAAAAAAAAACTTAGAAGTGAGATTTGTAGGCTTCTTAGAAAAAAGTCATTATGAGAACTCCGACTTTTTGCTCTATAACACTCTTGTAGCACTCATTTTTATTGTGGCACAAATACGGAATTATTTTCTTTTAAACTTTTCTATTATACAAGCAACGTACTTTCACTATAAAAATAACATTTTAGCTGTCAGATAAGTCAAAAGAGGAAATAAAAGCCCACATTTTTACCATCCTGTAACACACCTTAATTTAAACACAAGAACCATTTCATTTTGTTTCCCTGAGTCCCTGTAGATTTGTCTTGATGATTTTGACCAGAGTTTCACTTGTCCTTGGGCCACTGCTAGACAGAAAGTTGTTTCATAGACTCTCTCTATCGTGTTGTACCTGAGGAAAGCCCATAACCCTCATGAGGCTTTCTAAGAGATTTTGCTGCTAGCAACAGTGGGCAAGAGAAAAATTAAATGCAAAGGGAGAGTTTAAAAGTGACAAAATATCTAGTTTTCCAAAAGTGGTTTCTGCTATTCTAACCTGCTGTATGACTTTGAGCATAGCATTCATTCAATAATTTTTTAAATGATTCTACCAGATAACAGAAAAGTGTTTCCAAACTCATAATTCTACTCATTGGAAAATTAATAAATTAGTTAACAAATGTTGTTTATTTTAAAAAAAAGAAAAAAAAAACTTGTATTGATTCTCTTACCTGGCACCTCTGAGGAGCTTTTATTGCCAAGATATAGCGCTCTTTCTCTTAATCTTTTCCAGGATGTACAAAACAGGGGATATTTGTCATTTCATTTGTTGAAAAGCTTATGTGATTTCTATAGCTAGCTGAGTGAATACCTGTTTTGGCTATATGTGCCTATGTATTCCAACTCAAGGAAATTTTTTCCTGCAGAAAGAGAAAACCCCATTCTTTTGTCAATCATAAATGAACATTTTTATTTACGAAAGCCATTAAATATGTTTTAAATTTCAAGAAAGGGGTTCTTTCCTAGTCCCTGACACCTTTCTTCTTTCACTTACAGCCTCTTAGAGGAGAAAAAAGCAAAGCGAGACAACGTTCTGCAAAAGCACTAATGCTATGTCATTAACTATGAAAATGACCAAAGTCAGTGAAAGAAAAAGGCTAGGAAATAATGCCCAACTTCTAGTATCAGGAAAAAAAAAGGAACATGTCCACAGTCACAGTAAATCATTTGTAAATAAAATAGAGCATGTGAAAGGTGTGAATTACCTATTATTTGCAACTATATGCCATTTAGAAGTCTCATATTCAAGAACTGTACAATAAAAATAAATTGATCACAAAAATAGATTCTATTTCATAGGTTTCATAAACTTTTTGTTCTGTTTTGAAATGCTAGAAGGATAAAGCAATTTATAGATAAGGAATCTGTGCCCTACTTTCAGTGACTTTCTCCCGCTTTTGAGGAATGTGCTTGTCTTACAAATAGATGATATAGGTCTTCTGCCTCTCATTGGCAGAAGGTTATATTCTATTAGCAAAATCAATAACTTTTAGAAATGGAGATCAACAAAATATTTCTTGACTAAAATATTTTTACTATTGACTTGCCTAAAATATCAACCTAAACACTATGTTGCCATAATTATTTTGTTATAAGTAAGAGGTCAACATAATTTATTAAAATAATCAAGTCTCCATTTTACCATTTACTTCTTCTGAGTTTGTGGAAAAGTTACTTGTAGGTTTGTTTTCTTTATTGTAAAATAGAAATACAAATTACTTATCTTAGCTTATTTTAAATATTACATTTAATATAAATAAAATCCTCATTACAGCATCTAGAGTCTGTCAATTAGTATTGTATATAATTGCTTATCTATTTTCCTGTATGTTGCATTGCTTCCAAGTCAAAATGCAAAAGTTAATTGAATGCTATTTGATCTATTTATTTCTTATCATAAATTTTTCTGTAAAATTACTTATCTAAAGACCTTCACTCGGCCGGGGCGGTGGCTCAAGCCTGTAATCCCAGCACTTTGGGAGGCCGAGATGAGCAGATCACGAGGTCAGGAGATCGAGACCATCCTGGCTAACGCGGTGAAACTCCGTCTCTACTAAAATACAAAAAGAATTAGCCAGGCGTGGTGGCGGGCGCCTGTAGTCCCAGCTACTTGGGAGGCTGAGGCAGGAGAATGGCCTAAACCCAGGCGGCGGAGCTTGCAGTGAGCCGAGATCGTGTCACTGCACTCCAGCCTGGGTGACAGAGCGAGACTCCATCTCAAAAAAAAAAAAAAAAAAAAAAAAAAAAAAAAACCTTTACTCTTGAGGTCTTGAAAGTATAGGATACATACATGTTAACTCTTGAGAATGATGGTGCGAATATTGAGGAAAAGCATCTGCCGTGATTTACAGATTGGGTTATATTCACAAGCAGAGCAACCCTGAGGTGCTGATTCCAGGATATAGAGTTGAGTGACTACAACAGTAATGAAAACACCTTATATGGGAAAAAAGACTAATGCAATAACTTTCATCCTTGTGAACAAGAAATGAAGCTGTTCTTACAGCACTGATGGAAGAAGAAAAAGTGACTGGGATTACCTTGAGAAATGCAATACACAGATTACTGGTTATGATATGGTAAGAATTCAATGAAATGAATCTCAGTTATATCATGAGTGTTTTAATCAAATGAACTTTGCCAAATTTGTTTGTGAATGTACATTTATACAAAGGCACATGTGCTTCTTAATATGTTTTATTTAAGATCACAAATGAGAATATCTTAACATTCTATCAAGATTTATTTTATTCATCATCTCTGTATAAGCACTAAAAAGAATATCTTAGATAGATAGATTAAACAGATAATAGATATAGATAGAAAGATAGATAGATCACACAAATAAGTATTCTCTACTTTCCACAAATGAAAATAATAGTCATAATTATTACTAAGGCATTCAAAAGTCACATTGGACAGAGATACCAAAGGTACCTAGGATTTTATTAACAAGGAGCTACTGAGTTCCTTTAGAGTGCAAAAAGACAGGCTGGGCATTTTCAAGATATTAAAATATTTTTTAAAAAATCTAGACTCTAAAGGAAACAAGACATTGATAACATAATGAAGATAATATCTGTAAAGTCTCCCAATGTGTTTTTTTGGTTTGCTTACTTTGGTTGTTTTGTTTCTTTCCCCATTTCTATACGATCCAAACGTTAAAATTTGATCACGAGGATTTTGCAGTAAGACACCAAGCTTTTCAAAGGATGACACTGTCTACAAAAGTAAAGCCCATATGTAGAGAGGGAAAAGGGTATAAGTGTAATGGTTGAGTTGGAATCTTTCCAGACAGACAGAGAAAGCAAAAACACTTTGTGTTAGACCATTTTCATGCTGCTGATAAAAATATACCAGAGACTGGGAAATTTACAAAGAAAGAGATTGAATGGACTTACAGTTCCACATGGTGAGGAGGCCTTATGATCATGGCAGAAGGCAAGGAGGAGCAAGTCACATCATACATGGAAGACAGCAGGCAGAGACCGATATTGTGCAGGGAAACTCCCCTTTTTAAAACCACAAGATCTCATGAGACTTATTCACTACCATGAGAACAGCACAGGAAATCCCTGCCCCCATGATCCAATTACCTCCCACCAGGTTGCTCCCACGACATGTGGGAATTCAAGACGAGATTTGGAGGAGGACACAGCCAAACCATATCATTCCACCCCAGGCCCCTCCCAAATGTCATATCCTCACATTTCAAAACCAATCATGCCTTCTCAACAGTTCCCCAAAGTCTTAACACATTTCAGCATTAGCTCAAAAGTCCACAGTCCAAAGCCCAAAGTCTCATCTGAGACAAGGCAAGTCCCTTCCACCTATGAGCCTCTAAATCAAAAGCAAGTTAGTTACTTCCCAGACCCAATGGGCGTACAGGCATTGGATAAATATAGCCATTCCAAATGGGAGAAATTGGCCAAAACAAAGGGGTTACAGACCTCATGGAAGTCCTGAAATCCAGCAGGGCAGTCAAATCTTGAAGCTCCAAAATGATCTCCTTTGGCTCCATGTCTCACATCCAGGTCATGCTGATGCGAGAGGTGGGTTCCCATGGCCTTGGGCAGCTCTGCTCCTGTCGCTTTGCAGGGTACCGCCTCCCTCCCAGCTGCTTTCATGGACTCTTTGGGAGCTCTGACCCCACATTTCTCTTCCACACTGCCCTAGCAGATGTTTTCCATGAAAGCCCAACCGCTGTAGCAAACTTCTGCCTGGGCATCCAGGCATTTCCATACACCCTCTGAAATCTAGGCAGAGGTTCCTAAACCTCAGTTCTTGATTTCTGTGTACCTGCAGGCTCAATGCCACATGGAAGCTACCAAGGCTTGGAGCTTCCACTCTCTGAGGCAACAGCTTGAGCTGTATCTTGGCCCTTTTTAGTCATGGCTAGAGTGATTGGGATGTGGGACACCAAGTCCCTAGACTGTGCACACCACAGGGACCCGGGCCCAGACAAGGGAACCATTTTTCCTGCTAAATCTCTGGATGTATGATGGGAGGGGCTGATGTAAAGGCCTCTGATATACCCTGGAGATATTTTCCCCATTGTCGTGGTGATTAACATTCAACTCCTCATTAATTACACACATTTCTGTAGCCGGCTTGAATTTCTCCTAAGAAAATTGGATTTTCTTTTCTATTGCATTATTAGTCTGCGAATTTTCCAAACTTTTATGCTCAGTTTCCCTTGTAAAACTGAACGCCTTTAACAGCACCCAAGTCACATTTTGAATACACTTTGCTGCTTAGAAATTTCTTCCACCAGATATTCTGAATCATCTCTCTAAAGTTCAAAATTCCACAAATCTCTAGGGTGGGGGCAAAATGCTGCTAGTCTTTTTGCTAAAACATAACAACAGTCACCTTTGTTCCATTTCCCAACAAGTTCCTAATCTCCATCTGAGACCACCTCAGCCTGGATTTCACTGTCCATGTCATTATCAAAGTCATTCAACAAGTCTCTAGGGATTTCCAAACTTTCCCACATTTTCCTGCTGTCTTCTGAGCTCTCCAAACTATTCTAACCTCTGCCTGTCACTCAGTCCCATTGTTGCTTCCACATTTTTTGGGTATCTTTTCAGCACCTCTAGTGGTACCAATCTACTAAATTAGTCCATTTTCATGCTGCTGATAAAGACATACTTGAGACTGGGCAATTTACAAAAGAAAGAGATTTAATGAACTTACAGTTTCATGTCATTGGGGAGGCCTCACAATCATGGCCGAAGGCAAGGAGGAGCAGGTCACATTTTACATGGATTGCAGCAGGCAAAGATAGAGCTTGTGCAGGGAAACTCCCCTTTTTAAAACCACCAGATCTCATGAGACTTATTCACTATAATAAGAACAGCACAGGAAAGACCTGCCCCCACAATTCAATTACCTCTCGTAGGGTCCTTCCCACAACATGTGGGAATTCAAGATGAGATTTGGGCAGGGACACAGCCAAATCCTATCATACTTTAAATGCTGAGGAAAAAAGAGCTTGATGCAGGATCACAAGATCTTTATTACTCATTGATCTTGGGGCTTAACCTAAGAATGAAGAAAAAGGTGCAATAAACTAAGTTAAGTCTCTCCAAAATTTATGTGTTGACGTCCTAACTCCTAATGTGAAGGTATTTGAATACAGGGCACTTATGAGGTAATTCGAGTTACATTAGGTAGTAAGGATAGGGCACTTGTGATAGAAGTAGTGCCCTTATAAGAAAAGGAAGATAGCTCTCTTTCTTCTCTCTCTCATCCTCTCTCTCTCTCTCTCTCTCATTCACCCACTGGACTTTGCCAAGTATACACAGTGAAGAAAGCCCATGTGAGGACATAGTGAGAAAACAGCTACCCACATACAAGACAGGAATAGAGCTCTCACCAGGAACTGAATTGGCCAGCACCTTGATCTTGTATTTCCAGCCTCCAAAACTTTGAGAAAAAATTTTCCGTTGTTTAAGCTACCTAGTCTATGATACTTTGTTATAATATCTTGAGGTAACTAAAACAAAAGAGTAATAATGGAAATAGTCAGATAAGTGTGGTGGAATCCCAGCATGTGGTGTTTTATTACTTTTTGATTCTTAGGAAATGGCTTGAGAAAACTAAAAGTTTCCTGGAGAAGCCTTAAGGTTATGACATAGCCAGGTTAACAGTACCATATTATGCATGTGACTGAGTAGCTGATGAAGGATTTTCTGTAGATAGGCCTAAGATAGCATCCATACATCTCCACATCATTTTTAGAATCCAGAAGTTGTCACCTCCCTGTTGGAGGATGTGTAAAGGTAAAAGGAGTGGTGGATATGATTACTCTTGGCTTTGAAGAGAGGAGGCAACAGTGTTGGAACTTCCTGATCAGAGGTTATGGCAATCAAGACGAAAGTAATAGATGCAAAATGAGCCTTTTAACATATGGGGACCTACTATACTTCAGAAGAGACTCAAAGAAGGCAAGGCTATATCAGGCATGACTCAGTAATCATCAGGGTGGGGCTCCTGGGGATAACACTGAGTCAGCCAGAAAATATGTATAAATGATAAAACTTAACAAAGAGCCTGTGGATTAGATAAGAGTCTATCTTGCTATGAGGCAAGAGAATGAGTACCTTTCTGCCTTCATTCTGGAATCTTTGTGAGATATCAGAGAGAGAGGAAGACCATTTGAGAGATGATAATGACTCTGCCTTGGGACCTTTAAATGCTGAATAGACTATGAAAACAAGAGAACTCTTCTGCCTGTAGTTGAAATAAGGGCATGAAAGCATGTCAGATAAGAAAAATAAGGTCACTTTATTTTTGCACATTGAATTCATAGTTGTCTTAGCTCAGGTTGCCATAGCAAAATATCATAGCCTGGGTGGTTTGAACAAGAGAAATGTATTTTTTCACGGTTCTGGTAACTGGAAGCCAAGTGTAAAAGTTCCCAGGTTCCAGTGAGGACTCTTCCTAGCTTGCAGATGGCTACCTTCTTGCTATGTCCCACATGGCTTCACAGTACTAACTGCATGTGCTTAGAGAGGTAAAAAAAAAAAGAAGAAAAGAAAAAAAAAAAGAAAAAACTGGTTTCTTTTCTGCTTCTTATAAAGATAACAGTTCTATTGAATTAGAACCAAGTACTTGTGGTTTCATTTAACCTTAATTACTTCTTTAGAGGCCCCGTCTCCAGTACAGTCACATCAGGTTTAGGGCTTCAACATAATAATCTGGGGAGTACACAAATACTCATTATGTAACAATCATATGTAAGTAACTATATCAATTTGGCTTCTCCTGCAAGCAGAGTATGAGACCAGGACTTACACGATTTCCTTAGGAGATGAGGAATGAGAAAGGAATTTTGTGAAATGAGCTTAGAAAACAGGAGTAAGAGAGTGGAGAGAGTGAAACAGGAAAAGTTACTAAAAGGTGCACTAGGATACACTTGGGCAAGAGACTTCTGTTAGCCAAGATATCTAAGAACTGCACACAATACTCCAGAATTTTCAATCTGAAAGATGAGAGATTGGAACACTTATCTACCCTCACTCATCTCATTATTCGAAGGCTCAACCCTCAGAAATTTAAAATGCACTTGTGCATTGACCAACTAAGGTGCCTCCAAGCAGAGAAGGTCTTAGTACAGAATGAGGAAAGACATACAATACAAACTTAGGGCAGGATACTGACCCCCAGAGCAGGTGAGCTGGAACTTCCGCTAACACTACTGCTGATGTCAGAATTAAGCAAAATATTGTGACAAGCACAAGAGACATCTGTGTCATATTGATCCTTGTTAAATGAAACTAAGAAGTAAATTGGCTTATACTAAGCTCCATATTAATTCCATTTAAGGGGTACAATTAAAAATCATATTATCTTTCAAACTTGGGGGAATGGTTTGAGTGTGGTGTAAGAGTGGCAGTGTAGAGAAAATAGAAAGAATGGATGTGAGTTGCAGTTACCTATTACAGCATAATGGCTTGAAACAATATTTAATTTTTTATTTCTCATGATTCTGCAGTCCTGAACTCTTCTGCCCCTCTTGATTTTGGCTGGGGCTGCAGTCCTCTGAGGCCTCGTGGGCTTGCAATGACTCAACATGGCTCCCCGACCTGGCTGGCAGTTGATGCTAGCTGCCAGTTCTTCCAACAGTTGGATGGAGCTGTTGACTAGAGCACATATGCATAGCCCCTTTCTCTGACTTGGGCTTCACATTGCATGGCATCTGGGTTTCAAGAAGTATCCTAAAATGGAAGAAGCTAAATCTTCCAGATATTCATAATGCTTACATGCAGAATGTTAGTTCCTTTGCTATGTACTATTCAAAAAAGTCAAAGGAAGACCACCTGGATGCAGTGAGAAATACATACATTTTACTTTTTAATGGAGGAGCAGCATGCATGCACAAAAAATAATGTAATTATTTGCAGTCATCTTTCTGTATTAGTTACCACAGTAGAAAAACAGGACACGTAGACATTTCATGAGATTTAATTAATGAGCAATTCCTCTCAAGTTCCAACGATTTTGTTGATACCGTGCTTCATCATCTATTCATAGGGGCAGTTTTAGAGGAATGAAAGCCTTTTCTACACTCAGTAAGGGTGATGAGGGAGTACCCCAAAATAATTGGGGGTGAAACTTACAGGAAGCCCCCGGCATGATTTTAAAACAATGCAGATTCTTGGGTGGAAGATGCTTAGTGAATCATGGCCTTTAGAATTGTCCAAGATACTGGTGTTTTTATTAATCCACACTAGATATCTATGATAAGAATATCTAGTAAGTGGAATTCTATGTCTTCATTCTAGGGCAAAAAATATCCCTGGGGAATAATAGCTGCTTTGTAAATTAAAAGCTCAGGTAGACATTTCAGATAGCATTATTGAATCTAACTCCAATATTTTGGAGTTAGACAGAGAGCAGTGATCTTGGAATCGGTCTAGAGAGCAAACAAGAGAACAAAAGATATAATAAGATTAGATTAACTAATCCAGAGTCTAGAAAGGGACATAACTGTGAAATATTTGAATATCATACTAAAGAGTAAGTTAATCCTGAAATTAAATGGGAATCACTGCAAGGTTGTAGCAGGAATTGTCATAATTAGATACATGATTTAGAAAAGTTTATGTTTTCTACAGTGTAGGCAATGAATCAGAGAATAAGAGACATAGAGATCTGCTAAGAGGGCATAGTAGCAAAGAATATGAGAATGGATAATGGCCTAAACTAAGGCAGTGACCCACGTGAATAAAGGTAATTAAGCTATTGGTGTTGCTTCAGTGGGAATAAAACACTTTCCTTGTGGAACGATTTGCACTTGGATTAATTGTTCTACAAGGACACCCATCCAGTACGGAAACACAGGTGAATATACATAATGCCTTGTTCATCTATAATCTTTAAAAAAACAAAATTCTCTGTGTTGCTAGGTTTCGTGGAAAACTATAGAATTAGGTATAAAGGTATCAGACACATTTTTTTTTTTTTTTTTTTAAGAAGACTTGGCCATTTTTCT
Organism: Mandrillus leucophaeus; assembly: GCF_000951045.1. Classification (NCBI taxonomy): domain Eukaryota; kingdom Metazoa; phylum Chordata; class Mammalia; order Primates; family Cercopithecidae; genus Mandrillus; species Mandrillus leucophaeus. Next base: position 89,415 of record NW_012110397.1, on the reverse strand, counting down.
TTCTGTTGCATTTCCAAAAGTACATCAGTTGTCAATGTTCTGGGAAGGATACAAAGCCTATCTTTGCAGCTGATTTTATGGGTAAGTAAAGCCACACCCCATTTGTTTCACTTTGTTTTTCCTATTCCCTTTATGGAACTTTACGAGGTGTAACCATAAAGTAATGGTTTTCTTATGTGGCTCGTAAACTAACTCTGAAGGCAATTCCAAAAGAGATTCAACACAGTTAAGAGCTATGGCAGCACTGCTAAAATGGAGTAGAGGCTCCTCAGGTGATTGCTTTGAAGGGGGCAAAAGCCATTAAAATGTATTTCTCTGGTATGTTGGTTTTAAAAGCACCCTTTCCTTTATCTTGACCTTCATATACCCACTGATTTTCTAGGCATTCCATGAGGATTTATTAAGTAATTTTTGGTTATGCCTTTTTTAAAGGAAAAAGAATTTTATCAAGGAACCTGTTTCTTCCCTTTCAGCAAAAGACAAATAGGTTACTGTCCTCAGGGTTTTTTGACAACTTCCATGTCCCTGACGGACACACAGCAGGCTTGTGGCTTATTTGCATACCCAGGAGAAAAGAATGCAGGGGAACTAACCACACTGGGCCTAAAACTGCTAAAGGCAAAAAGCAGGATCCGAGCAAATCTTTGGAACAGTCTCAGAAACATGAAATATATGCTGACTCCAAATGTGTATTTCCATTTTTTGAAAATGAGGCAGCCCTGATACCTTGAAGAAGAAAGTTAAGAAAAATCAGACACTTTTATTGAATTGCAGAGGGACAATCCACAGAGGTAGTAAATCTATGCCTAACAACTCTAAGCCTTTGCTTCCCTTTCCCAAACGGACACATAACAATGAAAATGTTCATTCCTTTTCCTGGTCTGAGAAACCCCTGGTCACAATCTAAACTTTTTTTTTTTTCTTTCCTCCCACACGTGCAAGAGAAGTTGCAAGCATTACCAACATCGTCATTTCATCTCCTTCCAAATGCCTTAAGCTTCCACTTTCATCAAGAAAGTTCTAGCTCTAAGCACAGGTAGTATCTCCCCAACCAAACTGTAAGAAGCACAAGTGACTCTGGCATTAATAAAAGTATGATGTCTACATTATTCTCTCAAAAAGTACTGACTGCAAAAGTAATCAAGTCACAATCTTTATTTCTGCAAACTCCGATATAAGTTTCTGAATTTTACCATCCAATTCTCCTCCTAAGTGATTCCTTTCTTCAGCAGGTGAAGGCACAATGCCTATTCCTTGCAAAGGTACTCTGTTTCTTCTGGAGTCTGTGGTCTCCACTAGAACTAGTGTATACACATTCTTATGACAATTTTATGTGCCTAAAATCATGCAGCCAGCCATACCCCTTTTCGATGCTCAAGGGAGAATTGAGCTCGGCACTAGAAAGTTATTGATAGTAATTATAATGAATTATGTATAGACTGAGATGAGTGCTGTCAAGAATCTGAATTTTTAAAAGCAAAGGCTGGTATATTTCAATGCATATGCATTGGGTGAGGGTAAGAAAGCACAGAAGTATAAATTAATGATAGATGGTTTAAAACTTGCCAGTAAATGAGCCTTTTGTTTGAAACATCTCTTTATCTTTTTACTTATGTGATGAAATGAGATATTATATGCTGGGAAGATGTAAGAAAGTGGCCATAAGCAGCACTAATAATCTGTTCATAATGGAGTAATGTAAATATTGTACCTCTTCAACATGCGTTCTCATCTTTATGAGTCTATATTTATTTCTTAACATAAAAACTGTTTTTTGTCTACTTTATAAGTTTAAGCTGAGATCCCTAAATAGCATAAAATATAAACACAACACAGACACATATACCTATATATACTTCCTATTACCCTCATTTATCTGATAGCAAATCTAGAGCAGAGTGATAACAAGGAGTACTTTGAAATACAAGCACTACATAAGTGCAAAACAGAATTTTTTTTTTTCAAGAGTGGGAGAAGTCATATTAAAACTCAGGAAGCCTATAAGATAAGCAAGAAATATAATTCTAAGGCATATTCAGAGAGCAAAGCACACCAGTTTGGATGTTTCAAAACGGTAATGCCTCTATTAAAAGAGGTTAACTGTTTTGAGGAAATACTTTCTTAACAAACATTTTTTTACTATAGAAGTCAGCATAGAAATGTGCTCCCTCTCTGAATTTCTCTTTCCCTATCTTATATTGGGGACAAGTTAAAGCTACTCAGAGAGTGTAATATTCTCCAATGAAGTTCTACCAGACATAGTGTTTTAGAACACCTTAGAGAGGCTGTATCGACAGTGTTTAAGAGCTTGGACTCTGATGTGAGACTGCCTGGGTTTGAGTTTCCCTCTGGCACTTACTAGTCCTAAGACAGAGTTAAGTTACTTAAACTTTCTGTACTTCAGTTTTCTCAAACAAGGGTAACATCCACTTTGAAGGTTGTTATAATGAATAAAAGACTTACTATATGTGAAGTATTCAAAATCATAACACTTAAGAAAGTATTGACATACATATACACATATAACTAAACACACATTTACATATATACACACATGCATGTGTGCATGTGAGCTCTGGAAGGCCACTACTACAGAAGCCTCTGTGCCTATAGAAGGCATTTTACAAATCGGAGACTTGAAAAAGTGGCCCAGTGAAGGAATAAAATTTCTTGAGAAAGAATATCTGGAAGATATAAAATACATTGAAGTTGGTACTGTTTCCCCATGTTTCCTCTTAGTTACTCTTGTTCCAGTTCAGTGCTAAGGAGAGCCGAACTTTGTCATTGTCCCAGGCTGAGTTTGTTCAAAGAAGCTTTGCTCCCTAGGATTTTCTACCCTAGGAATCCCTGTACCTCGGTAATTCGGAAAGTATAGGCTACATTTCAGGTGATAGACTGAATTTTGCCTTCTTATGTGCCACTTTCAGAATCTTTAAGACATTCAGGGATAAAGACGATTACATTTTATCAGACAAATATTGATCATTTTCTTATATTTATAGATTTTTATGAAAACCAATATCATTACTCTCTAGTCACAGTTTTTTCAGATGTTCAACAACCACTTATTGAGGACCAATTAAAGTGTAATCACTAATAGGTTCTGGGAGTACATAGATGAAATACTTGCTCTCTACCCTCTCTGAGATGTAAATATAGCAATAATATTTTACAGTGATTCCTGAAGTGTGCTAAAGTGTTCCTTAGAATACCAATCCATAATGGCTCTAAAATAAAAATCACATCTTCACAACTTCAAGTTCAGTTAACATATTATAATTTATCCAAGTAGAATATTGATCAACTGTATACTTTTTAAACAGAAGTGATTCTTAATAATTGACTCTATAGAATATATGATACTAACCAAAGTACTGATGTCAAAATAAATTGTTTAGAATATTCACTACTGTTTATTCATAGAAGTTAACAATTGTTAATTAATTTATATTTTAATTAGCCTCCTAAAATTTAATTCCATTCGCTAAATAGCAACTTATCTTACATACTTAAAGACTTCCTTTTCAAAAGACCATGATTACAAATAATATCTTCACTCTGTCCCTATACAATTCTAGATAGGAAGAAAATATTTGATCCTGAGATGTTTCCGATTTATATTAGTTTATATGTTGCACAATCTTTCATTTCATAATTTTTGAAGTATTTGTATTAGGGTTCTCCAGAGAAGCAGAACCACTGGGATATTTATATGAAGGAATATGTAAGAGGATATTTATTATGGCAATTGGCTTTTATGATGATAGAGGCCAAAAGGTCTCATAATATGCTGTCTGCAAGCTGGGGAACCAAAGGCCTGAAGAATAATGGTGAGCACCATTGTTGTAAGTCTTGGTATCCTATAGGCCAGAAAACCAAGATCTCTGATGTCTAAGACCAGGAAAAGAAGGATGTCTGCATGAAAGAGAGTGAATTCATTCTTCTTTTACCATTTTTGCTCTGTCTGGGCTTTCAACAGATTGGAGGATCTGCTCTCAAATTGGTGAGTGCAGATCTTTACTCAGTCTACTGATTGAAATGTTAGTCTCTTTCAAAAACACCCTGACAGACACACACAGAAGCGTTGTATTACCAACTATCTGGTCATCTTTTCACCCGGTAATTTAACACACAAAATTAACCATCACAAGTTTATTTTAATAAATATTTACTTTTTGAAAAGCTGCTTTATGAACTTGGTACAAAATTGAAAATATATAAAAAGGCAACTACTAAATCTCTAGTTTTCCTGCCTGCATAATTCAGTGAAGCTTTATGGAAAGACTTTTTATTCATCCTTTTAGAAATAGCCTGTGAATTTAAATACATACATGTGCACAAAATTTTTAAACATAATTCATGATATAGTATACATATGGTTCTGTACCTTGCTTTGTCATTGAATATAATTTGGAAATCTGTTCATAAGTTAGAGTAAGTTAGAGGTGTCTCATTCATTTTGAAGTTTGCACAAAGCAGAGGGCACACCTTAGGTGATTCCTTAGTAAAAATTATTTGTTCCTGTAATCCACTCTGCTCGACTCTATGCAGAACTTGCTTCTAACCAGTAGAATGTGACCTTGACTAGGTTAGATAATATAGCAAAGGTGCTGACATGTCACTTCCATGATTACTTTTCTTTATGAAGACTCTGTCTTGGCAGACTGGAGAAAAAGAGAGCTCCCATTATGACTTTAAAGAAGTATACTGTGATGTCGTGCAAGGGCTTATGAATGGAGCCTATGCTGAGGAACTATAAGCATCCTAGAAGCTGAGGAAGGCCCCGGTCAACAAATAGCTAGAAAAAAATGACCTTAGCCATATAGTTTCAAGAAATTACCTTTAGCAATAACCCAAATGAACTTGCAAGCAGAGTTTTCCCAGTGAAAGCTCCAGGTAAGAACACAGCCTGGCCAACACTTTGATTGCAGCCTTGTGAGACCCTGAATAGAGAATTCAGTAAAGTTATGCTCAGACTCCCGATACATGGAAATTGTGAGATAATAAATGTGCATTGTATTAAGCCACCAAGTTGTCTTACTTTTTTTTTACCCAGGAATGGAAAATTAATGCATTTGATGTAGTACCATATGAAGAAAACTTTATTACTTTTTGTTTATTTATTTATTTTGAAATTTGAGGGCAGGCAAAAAAGTTGAATTAATAAGACTCACTATTTTGTGAAATGCTATCATCGTTAGTCTAAGACTGCAATGATCCGAATGTTGATTTACCCCAAAATGTAGATGTTTGCGCTGAATAACTTGATAGTGTTAAGAGGTGGGGCTTTTAAGGTAATTAGGTCATGAGGGTTCCTTTCTTATGAATGAGGTTAGTATCCTTATAAAAGAGGCTTGTGGGAGCCTGTTGTCCCTTTTGCCATGTAAGGACACATAGAAGGTGCTATCTATGAAACAGATAGAGCCTTTCCCTGACACCAAATCTGCTAGTGCCTTGGTCTTGGGTTTCCCAGCTTCCAGAAGTCTAAGCAATACGTTTTAATTGTTTATAAATTGCCCACTCTAAGCTATTTTATCATAGCAGCCAAAGCGGACTAAGACAAAGATCCTTTTATTAAACTTATTTGGTTAATTTCTTTTAACTCACATTCTCTTTCTACCAATAAGCAACCACTCAGATGAGTTTGATGTGTATCTATTTCATTAGATTATATTCTACCAATTATGCACATGTATTTGTAATTTGCCTAGATATTATTGAGGTATAGATCTGACTTTTTTTCTTCTCATACAGTTGTAAATTTTTATGATGGATTCATGTTGCTGAATTAGCTTCTATTTAGTTGTTTCTAATATCTAATAGAATTCCATGATTTGTTTACACCACATTCTTATTTTGTCTTTCCCCCGTACTGGATACCTAGAGTGTTTCTTGCTTCTTATTACCACAAACTTTCTAATAGATGAATGATAATGTTCCTGCCTATGAATTTCTCTAGGACATATGCCCAGGAATAAGACTGCAGGATCATAAGATCTTCAGATATTTACTATGTCTAGTCTTTATGCATTGACCGTCAGAATGAGAATAGCAGCCATACTATAATATATATACCTTCCAGCAATGCAAAAATATTCCTGTTTCTCTAATGTTCTGTCATAATCCATCAAAGTTTTAACAACCCAGTATGTACAAAATGGAATCTCACTGTTGTTATGAATTTCATTTCCTTGATTACTGATGACATTAAGCACAAGTCTACATTCTTGTTAAGCATTTGCATTTTGCCTGTCCCTATTATTTGTCTAATATCTGTTTTTTTCTCTCAATGCCTATAAATTCAATATGTATATTCTAGATATTTGTGGAGGAAAAGTGTGATGAGGTTCTTAACTTACCATAGTCCAGATAGAAAAGTTAATTTCGGAAAAATTTTCATGAAGTTGGGAGACTGGCATGTGGTGCTAAACAATTGATACTGCCCCATTAAATGATTTGCCTATCTATATACCCATACACACTGTCTATAAGAATAAATATCTTTATTTGTTTTCATATTTGTCTTAGCTACTGAAAATTTTCTGATTTTACTAGATTCAACTTGTGAGTTTCAAAACAGTCTCACAAAAATCCTATCAAAATATTTTAGGATTAAATTGAATTTGTAGATTAATTGGGCAGAATTGGTACTTTACAAATATATTAATAAGGTGTGTTTTGTATTTATTTAGAGCCACTTTAATTTCTATTAGTGATATTTTGCTATTTTAGTGAAGAAGACTTACACATTACTGATGGATTTATTCCTTGGTATTTGATATTAAGTTGATACTATCGTTTTTCCTTTTTATTTCTATTTTTTGAGCTAGGGTCTCACTGTCACCCAGACTGGAGGGTTGTGGGGAGATTACAGCTGGCTGTTATCTTCACCTCCCGGGATTGAGTGATCCTCACACCTCAGCCTTCCTAGTAGCTGGAGATACAGACACATGCCAATACCTGCGACAATTTTATTTTATTTTATTTTATTTATTTATTTATTTATTTATTTATTTATTTATTTGCAGCAGGGCAAGGTAGAGACAGGATCTCACTATGTTTCCTAGGCTGATCTTGAACTCTTTAGATCAAGTGGTTCTCCTACCTCAGCCTCCTAAAATGCTGGGATTACAGGCATGAGCCACAATGCTCAGCCTAAATTGATATTATTTTAAGTCATGTTTTTTCTTCTTAAATTTGTTTGAATTTTTTGTTATTAATACATAGAAGTATAATAATTTATCTATATTTATATGATATCTAGTAATCATATAAAAATAATAATCCGTTATTATTTCTAACGTTTTATAAATTCTTTGGAATTTCCTGAATATATAATCATGTCATCTGCAAAAATTTTAATTTTACTTTTAAATTTTATACTTTTACTTCTTTTTATTACCTTATTGTTCTGCCTATGATTGCCAGTAAAATTTTGAATAAAAAATCTTCACTCTTCATTTTTGTTTATTCCTTGTTTTAAAGAGAAAATATTTAAAATTTCACCTACAAATATGATCTTAGACTTTTTTAAGAAAATAAAGTCCTCTTCAACTTTTAACTTGTTGAGTTTTTTAAAAGCATAAATGAATGTGTTTATTTTTATTAAGATATATTTTCTGCGTTTTGTGAAATGATCATTTGTTATGCTCTTTATTCTGTTGATACTGTGAATTGTACTGACTAATTTTGAACATTAAAAAAAAATTTCAATCCTTGAATAAACTTTGTATAGTTAGGATGAATTATTCTTTTTTATATATTGCTATATTCAATTTTTTAATATTATGCTTAAAAGTTTTTGTCTATGTTCATGAGATATATTGGTTTGCCAGATTTCTTTGTTCTTATCAGGCTTTAGTGTCAAACATATGCCAGACTCATAAAACTAGTTGGGAATTATTCCTTCCTTTTCTATTCCCTTAAAGAAGTCACTAAGAGTGGTATAACTTTTCCTTTTTTAAATGTTTGAAGTAACTTATCAGTGATACCATATGGGCCTTAAAGTTTTCTTTGCATAAGTATTTTTACCCACACAATTCAATTACTTTACTAGATATAGGAGAAAGCAGAATTTCCATTTCTTTTGGCCAAATGTGGAAGTTTGTATTTTTCAGGGAATTCGTCCATTTTGTTTAGGTTGTCAGATTTATTAGAATAATAGTGTCTAAGACATTATCATATTAACTTTTAAATATATTACAGGATTTGTGGTAATATCCCTTATCATACATGATATTGGTTAGACAATAACCAGATATGTCAAAATGTAAACATTCATTAAATCGTTATTAAACACCTAATATAGACCTAGCACTATTATAAATATTGAGAATACATCAGTCAGCAAACCAGACAAAAATCTCTGCCCACATGGCATTTATATTCTAAAGGGCTTACATTAAACTCCAAATTTATATTTGCTTCATCTACATAACTCCAAAGACTTTTTACTTTGACATTTAAGAATATCTAACTTCTCCTTCTGTATGAAAATGTATCAGATTAATATTAATCAAGACCAGTTTTTTTTTTTTTCCATCCATGATCATAGTCATAGAGAGTAGAAGGATGGTTACCAGAGGCTGAGAAGTGTAGTGGGGGGTTGGGAGGGAGGTGGAGATGGTTAATGGGCACAAAAAATAGAAAGAATGAGTAAGAGCTACTATTTGATAGCACAATAGGGTGACTATGGTCAATAATGACTGTATATTTTTAAATAATTTAAAGAATATAATTGGATTGTTTGTAACTCAAGAGATAAATCCAGTTTTTGATATATCTTTGGTAAATACTCTCATTCAGGATACATTCATTGCGATTAGCTGCTGTCCAGCTAAAAGCTTTCTAACAACATTTAAGTAGAGTGCTGTTTGTGGTTTAAGAGAAGCACGTAGATTAGAGTGATGTTTTGTAGGCCTTCTCTCTCTCTGAAGCTCATTTAGCTGGGCCTGCCCAAAGTGTTAAAAGAGGATGTATAATAATCAGCTGATAGAGCTGCCTAAATGCTGTGAAAACAGGAATAAAGGATGTCGTTTAGTCACCAGAGCATGCTTCTTGCCTGACCTTGACATTATCTCAAGTCTTCATGGTCTGTGTAATATACGTGATACCAAATAGTTATTCTTAATGTAGGTAATTCATTCTCTATAATTCCTTGACTCTCCTCTAGTTTCAAAGAAGGGCCAGCGTATATACTGTCAGCTCCTACCAGCAGTTTGCTGTGCTGCATCTTTTGTGTGTCATTTACTTTGGGTAAATTTAGTGTTGTAGTTCTTCCAGTGTTTTTCTCTCTGTGTCTAATGAACTCTACAGCTTCTGCATTATGTAATGTAAACTTCCAAGGACTTCTTTCTATTGCTTACCCTAAGCCCCAGGATACTGGTTGAGGCTTCTACACTACGCTTTCCACACTGTACTTAAGCACTTCTCGACATAGTGTAAGACACATTTTTAGACTCCAGGCACTCAGGAATTCCACACAATAAATATTCTCCATCCCTAGGAAAACTTCTACACTTCAAAGAATATTCCTTAGGACCTTCATCTTTATTGGGGAAAATATTTATCAAACACCTTCTCCACAAATCAGTTATGGGGGAGAAGAAAATGTTTCTATATTTATTCTTTGGAAAAGTCTTCATTCCTAGAAGTTTTCTTTCTTTCACATAATTCACTTTGTGAATTAAGATATAAGAGAGGCAAAACAAACAAATTCATATCATTTATTCGATAGATTATGTCCTTAAACAGACTAGTTTAATAGAGATTAATTTTGTGAGTAATTGAGAGTACCTCCTTTTAAAAGTCAAGTTGCCGAATGGACTACACGGAAAAAGCAAGAGAACTCTTGGCTTGAGACCTTAAGTCATTGCTACAAGTACATGCTATATATCCCATTCCATTTCAAAGAGTTAAGAGTTAATATGATCAGATCATTGTCAAGCAATAAGTCAAAAACAGGGTCAAGGTGCAGGTTAGGAGGCAGAAAACAGTAAGAGAGCAAGATTTGTGAGAAGTAGAGTTCTCCAGAGTCAAATACCTGCTGTTCAATGTTCAGCACTGGACTAGACTACAGGTCAATCTTCCTTGGAGAGGAAAGCAATTCTTATAAAACATGAAAGATTATTCCCTCAGTGGCTGAAGAATGTCAAGAAATGTCTGGTTGGACCAAAGGTGGACACTGGAAAAATGAGAACTACAGTACAAACACCACACAAAAAGAGGAGAGAAAAGTTAGAGTCAAAAAAGCACGAACTGAGTAGCTGGAAGGAAATATTTTGCTTACATGATTTTTCTATTTATATCTAGAAAGTGAACACAGTGTGCCTTAAGGGAAAGAGGATGGGATCTGGAATACAAGCTGTGAGATCAACTCCTTGCTCTCCTTAAAGAGACCTTGATGCTTTGGGACTTGTCATTTGATCTCTTATTTTTCTCAGAAGTAAAAATAGAAATAACTGAAGTACTTACTTTCAAGCTCATGTAAGATATAGAGTATAATTATTAATATAATTAATAGAGTTTGTGCTATGTTCTGACAATGTTGACAACGTTTGCTTTAGATCGTAAGTTAAAGAAGGCATGACATGTTCATGAATAGTGGCAGAGTCACCTGAATTAATGTCCACTTAACATTTAACAAGGCTTTTTTTTTTTTTTTTTTTTTTTTTTGGGGACGGAGTCTCGCTTCATTGCCCAAACTGGAGTGCAGTAGTGTGATCTCAGCTCACTGCAAGCTCTGCCTCCGGGATTCACACCATTCTCCTGAACAAGGCTTTTTTTAAGCTTGTATTCTAGAGACATCTTGATTTCATTAAAGTAGTAATTATTTCATCAAATTAATACATTAATTCAGTGAGAACCTCATATTTTTCTCAAACCTTATGTGCTGCACATACAAAATATGGTGACCTTTGCTATTATCTACTCTTTTCTCTGCATTGTGCAAATTTCGTTCTTCCGTGAGTGAGTTTCCCTTCCCTATACAATTTTTGAAAATCCCAAAGGAAAATTTACATTTTCTACAAATAGGTCTTTTTGGTTGCTTTTTAATTCTGCAAGGTATTGTATCAGTGGTTCTAGAAACATACAAGTAATCTGTAGTTTCATAATTGACTTTTCAGGCAGCTCTGTCTTTGCTTGCTGATGTTTCAAGTGCAATCACTTATTGTCCTAAGTGCAAATAAGACCAGCCTGTATTGTTTTTTAAAATTACTCATTGACTTTAAGTAAAAAATTACAGCCCAGAAAAACAATCTCAAATCTACTCTCAGGTAGGACCAAGATTAGAATCTACAGACCTCTCACCTCACTTTGGGCTCCAAACCAATACTATGCTGCAAATCTGTTAGCTTTCAGTCCAGAAGGAGAAACCTGTTCTGAACTGAGAATACATTTTCAAGTATTTTGAAGAACAGTGAAATTGTTCTATAGAAGTACACATTTTGCCCTAAGATTATGCAGAAAATTTGTATGTTTTCAGAGTAAGAACTCGTTTATCCATTACACATTCAGAAATACTGAGGTCAAGTATCAGAACACCATGGTACAAAAACCATTTGTGAAGACTTACCATGAGAGTCTTTAGGGAATCAAGTAATACCCATTATTAGAGATTTCAAGCCACTCCTACAGCTCTTTGGGTGCTGACACTTTATTTAGAGAGTGAGACATAAGCATGGATGAGGGCAGAGCAACATGTGAACTGTGGGACAGAGACTCAAATCGAGGGCAGATGATGTTCTGGAGAAACACTAAACATTCCTGGCAGTCTCAAGTATAAAGTATCCCACATACATATACACAATGGATTATTATTCAGCCATAAAAAAGAACAAGATCCTGTCACTTGCAACAACATGATTGGACCTGGAGATCACTATGTTAAGTGAAATAAGCTAGGCACAGAAAGACAAGCATCACATATTCTCACTTATCTGTGGGATCTAGAAGTCAGAACAATTGAACATAGAGAGTAGAAGGGTGTTACCAGAAGCTGAGAAGAGTAGTAGGAGGCCGGAGGAGAGGTGGGGATGGTTAATGGACTTAAAAAAAGAAAGAAAGAATGAGACCTGTTATTTGACAGTACAACTGGACAACTTAGTCAAGAGTAACTTAATTCCACATTTCAAAGTAACCAAAAGAGTGTAATTGGATTGCTTGTAACACACAGGATAAATGCATGTGGGATGGATACTGCATTTTTCATGATGCGATTATTTTACATTGCATGCCACTATCAAAATATATTATTAACTCCATAAATAAATATACCTACTGTTTACCCACAACAATATAAAAATCGAAAATAGGTAAATAAATAAATAATCCCAGAAAAAAAGGTGTTGCCTTTTGATGGATGTAAGATTATTTATGGCAAGGAGAGGAAGGTATCTCAAGTCAAGAGAATATCCTGTGTAGAAGCTCAAAGTATTCCTTGTAATTTGTGATTTGAGGACAATGACAATTTGATGAAACCTTGAGTATGTGGAGAAAGTGGCAGGAAGATCGTATTAGTGAAAGAATAAATTACACATTATTAGGGCCTAGAAAACCTGACAAGATCTAGTGATAGGTGTTTATTTTAAAAATTATTTTTAAAATTTTTTCTAGAAATAACTAGCCTTAACTGTTACAATGACCATCCAACCTATCTTTCCTGAAGAATAACAATTGAATGCTAACATTTTTTTCTAAGTGCTTTTATGAGAACAGGGTGAAATATCACCAGGGATCTTTTTCAAATCTCTACCATACAAGATAATTTGACACATGCCACATTTTGGGAAGGATTAATCTTTTATTTCATATCCCAGAGGGGAAAAAAGCTATTGAAAATATTATGACTACCTTCATCCAAAATATTCTAGTTTGATTTTCATGCACCCACAGCTAAACCATAGATAGTGAATCATAAAATGCAGAATTAATAAATTCAAATTCAATAAATATTTATTGAGCAACTTCTTTGTGCATGGTATTTTTCTAGGGACCTAGCTTATAGGGAATAATAAGAAAAACTCTGGCCACCTTTTACATTTTAAATATTGCCTTCACAACACCACGTAGTTTAAATGAAATTCTAGAATTCTTCCTTATATAGAATCACATAGTATTACTGAACATATGTATTAACATAAATAATGGCATATGTGAAGGCAAATATTTTTCAGAAATGTTTCTACAAAATTTATTTTCTATCATTGCATTAAAAATGCAATAATGACTGATAAAGAATAAAATGCTGAAAATATGTAAAGTAAAAGAACAATAGAAGACATAAATACAAAGACAGATTTCATTATACAAAATTTTAAAATTCTAACACCACATATATGTTATAAATAACAAAGAAAATACATATCACAGAACTACGTTGTAAAATGATACAATTACTTTGGAAAACTATATGATCACTCCTCAAAAATACTAAACAAAGAACTACCATATGATCACATATATAAACTGTGGTGTGTGTGTGTGTCTATATATATATATATATATATATATATATATATGACGGAATACTACTCAGTCATAAAAAGGAATGAATTAACAGGATTTGCAGTGACCTTGATGAGATTGGAGACCATTATTCTCAGTGACGTAACTCAGGAATGGAAAACCAAACATTGTTCTCACTGATATGTGGGAGCTAAGCTATGAGGTCATAAAGGCATAAGAATGATACAATGGACTTTGGGGATTTGAGGGGATGGGTAGAAGCGGGGTGAGGGACTAAAAGACTACAAATATGGTGCCGTGTATACTCCTGCGCTGATGAGTGCACCAAAATCTCACAAATTACCACTAAAGAGCTTATTCATGTAAACAAATACCACCCATACCCCAATAACTTACAGAAAAAAAGAATATGATTGTGTGTTCCTATAATGACATACTATGAGATCATCAGAAACATAAGTACTATGCCTTCCTTGTGTACTCACTAGAAAATAAAAGTCCATAATTATAACTAGAAAATCTTTGTAAAGCCTAATTTCATTACAGTTATAAAAAATAACAGATGCTGGTGTGGTTGCGGAGAAAAAGGAACACTTACACACAATTGGAGGCATTGTAAATTAGTTCAACCATCGTGGAAGATAGTGTGGCAATTCCTAAAAGACCTAAAGGCAGAAATACCATTCAACCCAGCAATCCCATTACTGAATATATACCCAAAAGAACATAAATCATTTTATTATAAAGACATATGCACGCATATGTACATTTCAACACTACTAACAATAGCAACGACATGGAATCAACCTAAATGCTCATCAATGATAGACTGATAAAGAAAATGTGGCATATATACACCATGGAATAGCATGCAGCCATAAAGAAGAATGAGATAATATCCTTTGCATGGACATGGATGGAACTGGAGGCCATAATCCTTAGCAAACTAACACAGGAATGGAAAACCAAATGCCGCATGTCCTCACTTATAGGTGGGAACTAAATTATGAGAACACATGGACACAAAGAGGGAAACAACACACACTGGTGTCTATTGGAGCGTGGAGGGTGGGAGGAGAAAGAGGATCAGGGAAAACTAACTAATGGATACTGGGCTTAATACCTGGGTGATAAAATAATCTGTACAGCAAACCCCAATGAGCAAATTTACCTATGTAACAACCTGCACATGTACCCCTAAACTTAAAATAAAACTTAAAACCAAAAGAGTGTGTATGTACATGTGCATGTATTTGCATATGCAACATAAAGACAAAGATGATTACAGGGATGGGAGATTAATTCCCATGTCAAATGTATCTCTAGCAATATATCAGTCGAACTTAGTTTCAGGGTTTATTGATGAATTTTTCTTTTTGTGTTGTTTAATGTGTTTTAAATATTTTAAAATAGAAAAGTAGTTGGGAAGTTGCTCTGTATTTAACGACTCTGGCACATGTTATCTTTTCCTTCGCTTTCATTTGAAAAATGACATTGCAGATTTTATAAATTTTTATTTTAAGATTTTAACTTAGATACATTATTTCTCTAATGCTTTTTTATTGCTTTAATTTTATTCTGAAATGAAACATAAGGATCCAAACTTCTTTCTCTCATTTTGTAAGTCTAGGGTTGTTTTTAATATTTAAGATGAAGATTCCATTAAATTAGATAATATATGCTATGGTTTGAATGTGTCGCCTTCAAAATTTAGGTTTTGCCAATGTGTTCACATTAAAGGACGCAGCCTTTAGGCACTAATTTGGCAATGAAGGCTTATTCCTTGTGAATGCCATTAGGGGCCCTTTTAAAGGAGTGTGAGTAGGGAATCGGTCCTCTCTTGCCTTTTCACTTCCTGCCACAGCATTTCTCTCCTCCGGAGAATGCAGCCCTCAGCAGACACACCAGATGCCATTGTTTTGACCTTGGACTTCCAGCCTCCAGAACTGTGAGAAATAAATTTCTGTTATTTATAAATTACCCAGTTTATGGTACTCTGTTAATAGTAGCCCGAAACAGACCAACACTCTGTTTCTCAAGTGTGTGAGGGAATCGCAGACCTAATTCTAGTTAGGGTAGTAAATGACCTATATCCAATCACTTTTCTTGATTTAACTCTGGAATATTCTAATTTTACTGGTTGGGTTGCTGATGATAAATACGATTTCAAAATGACCAAATAAAGCATCGCAATCAGAAATGATAGCTAATTTACCTCTGAGACTATTGTGAGAATAAAATTTCTTATGCACTCTGCCTTGAGTGCTTCCTGGAATTATAGAATGTAATTATGTTTTAAAACTCTGATTTTTAAGCCACCTGCTGATTATTTATCTGAAGATAATACTATTAAAATTAGAACCAAATTTTCAAAATTATTTAAGCTTGCCTATATTCTTAATTAAATCACTCATTCTGATGATCAACTCAGTAAAACAAGAAACTGATTTGATTACTAAATCAAATTACCATTCTGACAGTTGCTCTCATCTGCTGACTTATCTTGTAGTTTAATAGTGTGTCACTTAGTAGCCTTAGACTTGTACCGTGGCCTGAGTTTATGAATCCAACTTTAAGTATTTCTGAACATATTCAGAATTTTTTTAGTAGAAGTAGCCAAATGTGATTCAATGAAGAATGCTGTGTGTGGTGACTTTGTAACACATAAATTGAGCCGGGCTGAACTACGTTTCTGAGAATTTCCTTTACTGTATTTTTCTATTTAGGGTTGACCATCAAAGGGATTCTTGTGAGAGATTTAGAGGGCAGATGGGAAGCAGTGGCCATTTTGAGCTCACACACATTGTTGCTGACCTGTTGATTTATCTCCTTGGCCATGGCTGGCCGGCCACCTGCTTCACCTTTCCCTTCAGCTTTTTCAACTCTGGGGCCAGGTGTGGGTGCACGGTTTAGTGATAAAGGATCCCACCTTCTGCCAGACACTGACACCATCAAAGTCAGAAGCAGCTGCAACTAACATGGTTTCATTCTGTTCTAGTGGACCTCACTGCATGCTTGTGAGCTCCAGCTTTTCTTTCCCTTGCTGTTCCCCAGTTTATCCATTTTCTCTTCTCCATACCTTCCAGTTCAGCCATCAGACACTAAGGAAGAAGCTTAGATGCAATTGTGTCAAATACTTCTAATAAATAATAAATATATACATACATTCATCACAGTGGTTCTGCTTCTCTGAATGAGCCCACTGGTGCTCTGAATGAGCACTAACATATGCTATTGTATAGACTGAAAAACTTTAACTTTCACTTTAACTTCTCACCCAGAAAAAAAATTTTAATATTGCCAATCAATTATTATTAATATTTAATTTTAAGCCAGCTTGAAGTAATTAATATATTTCATTAGGTACTAAATGAACATTGAGCACACACTGAACATCATTAATTTGATAATTTAAACTCTGAAATCCTCCACGATCCAAAACTTTTGAGCACTGACATGATACCACATGTGGAAAATTCCACACCTGACCTCATGTGATGGGTCATGGTCAGAAAGAAGACACACAACACACAGTTGATTCAGCATTCTTGAGGTAAAAGATACCCTCCCAACCCCCTTCAGCTGTGATATATGTTTTTCATGGACACCTGGATTCCCCATGCTAGCAAACCCACAAAATGTATTAAAATTGCATGTGTGCAGGCCAGATGTGATAAAGTAGATTCTACACAATGCCCTTCAAGAAGCTAAGACTCACAGGTATTACTTGCTGTGTTTTATTTACTTATTCTCTGCTTTTTGGTGTAAAGATATTGTTGAAAATGTCAAAAAAGCCTGTAGATACCCCTATGAGTAACAGTGATAAAAAAGGAAGCATTTATACTTATCTGTGGCATAGAAAGTCAAGCTGTTGGAGAACATGAACAACGGTGCAAGTGTGAAACATCTTACAGAAATGTACGGTGTTGGAATGACCATCATGTGGGACTAGGACCTAAAGCAACAGAAGGATAAACTGTTGAAGTTCCATGCAAAAAGTGACAAAAATAAGTTAACGAAAAATGAAAAAACACTGCATAAAGCTGCTTCATAAAAATGAAGATCTCAATTATATATTGAAAGAGTGGATCCCTCATTATCTCAGTGAACAGATGCCACCTAATGGTATGCCAATCATGAACCAGGAAAAGATTGATGATTATCATCACGAACTAAAAATCAAAGGAAATTGTGAACATTCAATAGGCTAGTCACAGAAATTTAAGAAAATACATAGCACTAAATTTTTAAAAATTTGTAGTGATAAAAAATTGTGGTGATCATCTGCTAATCATAAAGCGGCAGATAAGTTAATGATGAGTTTGCCAAAAATGATTGCTTATTATTTTATCACTGATGAATTCTGATGCCAGAACATATCTATAACATAAATGAAACATCACTGTTTTTTTGGCATTAGTGCCTCAGAAAGACAATGACTACAACTGATGAAGCAGACCCTGCAGGAATGAAAGATGTAAATGACAGAATAACTACACCAGAATGTGCTAATGCAGCAGGCACACAGAACTGTAAACTTGCTGGAAAAGGCAAAAGGTGTGTCCTCACTGTTTTCAAGGAGTGATTTTCTTACTCGATCATTATTATGCTAACAAAATGGCGTGGATCACGAGGAACATCTTTCTGATTGGTTTCATAAACATTTTGTACCAACAGTGCCTGCTCATTGTAGGGAATGACTGAAAGACGGTTATTCTTTGACAGCTGTTCTGCTCATCTTCCAGCTGAAATTCTCAGAATAAAACATTTATGCCACATACATTCCCAGAAATGTAATTTCATCAACTCAGCCATGTGACCAGAATATTCTTACATCAGTAAAGAGTAAATTAAAAACACTTTCTTAAGCAGCATGCTAGCATTAGTGAACAGAAGCATGAGTTTGGAGGGCTTTCAAAAGGAGTTTAGCATGAAGGATGCCATGTATGTTGTTGCCAATGCTTGGAATGCAATGACTAAAGATATAGTTGTTCATACCTGACGCAGCCCTTGGCTTACAAGTATGTTCAATAATGATAATGCACAAGGTGGTGACTGAATAATACAGTAAGTCAATTTGAAAAAATGCTGTCTGACCTCCTTACATATGTCAAAAAAAAAAAAATACATAATTTCAGAGTCTGTTGGTAAGCTGTAAAAAGTGCATATCAAAGAATATTTTAACATTGATAAAGTGGTCTCCATTGTCCATTCATTAAGTAATGGTCAAATGGGCTAAATATTTCTAAATCAAGATGGTTGTGATAATAGTGGCAACAAAGATTACATCATTAACAGTGAAGAACAGGTTCCCATAGATAACATAGTGAAAATGTGTGATGGGCTTATGAAAAGACTAGAGCAGCAAGCATGTATAATGGAACAAGAAATCTCATGTCAGTTTATAAAATCAAAGAGAGACTTCCAAGGAAAAAAAACATTGTTAATGAGGCAGACGACTCTGACATAAATATTTTGAAAAGTCATTCAGCAAAATGCCTCTGATATAGTTTGACAGTCTGTCTCCAACCAAATCTCATGTTGAATTGTAATCCCCAATGCTTGGGGAGGAATCTTGTGGGAGGTGATGGGATCATCAGGGCAGATTTCCCCCTGGCTGCTGTGATAGTGAGTGAATTCTCATGAGATATAAGGTTGTTCGATCCCCATCAAGCTACCAATGACTTTCTTCACAGAATTGGAAAAAACTACTTTAAAGTTCATATGGAACCAAAAAAGAGCTTGCATTGCCAAGACAATCCTAAAACAAAAGAACAAAGCTGGAGGCATCATGCTGCCTGATTTCAAACTATACTACAAGGCTATAGTAACCAAAACAGCATGATACTGGTACCAAAACAGAGATAGAGACCAATGGAACAGAACAGAGCCCTCAGAAATAATGCCACACATCTACAACCATCTGATCTTTGACAAACCTGAGAGAAACAAGAAATGGGAAAAGGATTTCCTATTTAATAAATGGTGCTGGGAAAACTGGTTAGCAATATGTAGAAAGATGAAACTGGATCCCTTCCTCACACCTTATACAAAAATTAATTCAAGATGGATTAAAGACTTAAATGTTAGACCTAAAACCATAAAAACTCTAGAAGAAAACCTAGGCAATACCATTCAGGACATAGGCATGGGCAAGGACTTCATGTCTAAAACACCAAAAGCAATGGCAACAAAAGCCAAAATTGACAAATGGGATCTAATTAAACTAAAGAGCTTCTGCACAGCAAAAGAAACTACAATCAGAGTGAAAAGGCAACCTACAGAATGGGAGAAAATTTTTTCAATCTACTCAGCTGACAAAGGACTAATATCCAGAGTCTACAAAGAACTAAAATAAATTTACAAGGAAAAAATCAAACAATCCCATCAAAAAGTGGGCAAAGGATATGAACAGACACTTCTCAAAAGAAGACATTTGTGCAGTCAACAGACACATGAAAAAATGCTCATCATCACTGGCCATCAGAGAAATGCAAATCAAAACCACAATGAGATACCATCTCACACCAGTTAGAATGGCGATCATTAAAAAGTCAGGAAACAACAGGTGCTGAAGAGGATGTGGAGAAATAGGAACACTTTTACACTGTTGGTGGGATTGTAAACTAGTTCAATCATTGTGGAAGACAGTGTGGCAATTCCTCAAGAATCTAGAACTAGAAATATCATTTGACCCAGCCATCCTATTACTGGATATATAATCAAAGGATTATAAATCATGCTGCTATAAAGACACATGCAAACGTATGTTTATTGCGGCACTATTCACAATAGCAAAGACTTGGAACCACCCCAAATGTCCATCAATGATAGACTGGATTAAGAAAATGTGACACATTTACACCATGGAATACTATGCAGCCATAAAAAAGGATGAGTTCATGTCCTTCGTAGGGACATGGATGAAACCGGAAACCATCATTCTCAGCAAACTATCGCAAGGACAGAAAACCAAACACCACATGTTCTCGTTCGTAGGTGGGAATTGAATAATGAGAACGTTTGGTCACAGGGTGGGGAACATCACACACTGGGGCCTTTCATGGGGAAGGGAGAGAGGGGAAAGATAGCATCAGGAGATATAGCTAATGTAAATGATGAGTTAATGGCACCAACATATGTGTACATATATGTAACAAACCTGCACGTTGTGCACATGTACCCTAGAACTTAAGTATAATAATAAAGTATAATAATAATAAAAAAAAACTTTAAAAAAGGTAAAGAAAAAAGTGTGTAGCACTTCCCCTTTCACTCCCTCTCTTTTCTCCTGGCCATGTGACGTTGTGCTTGTTTCCCTTTTGCCTTCTGCCATGATTGTAAGTTTCCTGGGGCCTCTTCAGAAGCAGAAGCTGGTACAGCCTGCAGAACTATGAGCTGATTAAACCTCTTTGATTTATAAATTACCCACTCTCAGGTAGCTCCTTATAGCAGTGTGAGAATGGACTATTGTAGTCTCCTCATCT
This sequence comes from Mandrillus leucophaeus, assembly GCF_000951045.1. Lineage (NCBI taxonomy): Eukaryota > Metazoa > Chordata > Mammalia > Primates > Cercopithecidae > Mandrillus > Mandrillus leucophaeus. Next base: position 68,461 of record NW_012110397.1, on the reverse strand, counting down.
CACTTCCTAATTCTTCAACTCCTTTTAATGTTTCTTCTCAAGTAAAAAAATAAAATACAATGTACAGTAACCTTTTAATCAAAACACAGCATCATAGATGGAGACTGAAAGCCTGCTGTTATTTGTTGTTGCTGTTGTTTAACAGGGGATGCAGGTATTCTGGTGATGCTACTGTGATGCATGGTTACCCTGAACGTATATTTTTCTCTATTAATGGTACGTCATATTTTTTACTATTAAGTATTTATGTCTGAATAAGTGTAAAAAACATGATTGCTTATTATTAGCATATAAATTCAGAGTCAAGAATGAAAGTGATGCAAACAAATATAGATTGATCAATGGGTGACTGAAATGGTGACACATTTGCATTCTGATGATTCAATGTACATAAACTTTTATTCATGCACAAAGTTATTTTAAAATCTTCTATAAATTACCATTAGGCTATGTGTATAAGGTGTATACAAAACATAAATGAATTTTACATTTAGACATGGGTTGCATCCCCGAGGTATCTCATTTATATGCAAATATTCCAAAATTTTAAAAATTTCAAAATTTGAAAGACTTCTGATCGCAAGCATTTTGAATAAAGGATACTCAACCTGTATCAGTGAAGGTGTGTTATTGAAGAAGAAGAGATACTCAACACCAGTAATGAAAAAGGAATAAAACACGATGCATTTCATTCTATTCCAAAAATAACTTTTTTATTGACTGGGAAGATTAAATTCTGCCTTCAATTCCCACTCTTACAGTGACTTTATAAAAGATAAGGGTGTCTAATCTAGAAAGTCAAAGTTAGGAATCATTCAGTAGTTGCTCCTTGTAACCCTATCCCATCAGTGCAGATTAGTTTATCACATTAGATAGTTAATAATTTGCAAGATCAGAATGCTGACACAGAGTTTAGAGTAGATGATATACATTGCAGTGGGCTGGAAGCACGCAAGCAACAAATCCCAGATGGTAGAGGTCAGGACGAGGGCTCTGGCCCACGAAAAGCAGGCTCCTGGTGATGGCACCATTAGAAGAATACATGAAAACAGAGATCCGGAGAGTATTGGGTAAGAGTCACAGACAGGAAATAGTTCTAGAAATATCCAAAGGTAGGTTGAAAGCATCTGTTAATTTTTTTACCAAAGTTTTAAGATGTATTAAGGTTTGAGTTTTTCATGAGATCTCTTAGTTTTCTTTGAGGATCTCTATAGTTTCACACCCACAAAAATTGCACAGTGACTTATATGTGACTATTCAGCAAATATTGTTGATCAATAAGTATGTAAAAATGAGCAATTGTTATATGTTTTATTGTACAGCCTCCAGATTATTTAAATAATTTGCTATCACAGGAACTGTGTTAGCAAAATACTAGAAAAGACATTGGAATGACCTAAGGTGGGCAAGGATATTTTCTTTCTTCCTCATTTATTCACTAGTATATCCTAAATGCCTAAACCAAGGTCTGGCATGCTGCAGTAACAGTCATTTACTGAATAATGCTACAAGTAAAATAAAGTTTACAACATATTGTATTTTAACAATAAAGCCATGTTATTTTATTTTTTCTATGTTTCCGTTCAACTCCAGTTATATCTTGATAGAATGAGAGACAGAAGAAAAAAGCAATGGGGCTGGATTTAAGACAGCAGATTTGACACAGGAGGCAGTTTATCCCCATTAACAAATGTTGGGATTGATAGAAAACAGTGTCAAAAAGACAATGCAAAGCCAGTTTAAAATATAAAGAAAAGTTTTGGTGGACTGGAAACTGTAAGCTTCAGTGTCAAGACGGAGAAATGTCTCAAAATACCTGATGCAAAGGATAAAGAGAAGAGAAACATATAAGCAGAATGAACACATAGTAGGCAAGAGTCAAAGGATCTTCATTTTTAATAGGAAGATGGGTAGAGGAAGATTTAAAAAAAGAGATCATATTTGAGAAAATAATAGACAAAAAATTCACACAATTGAATAGAGAGATATATAATAAATTTCTAAGACAAAAAAGAGAACACTCAGAAACTGCCATTATTAGGGAAAAATAAAGCAGTTGACCTCCAAAGGAAAAAAGACTCACTGACCATTGGTTTGATAGCATCCCTGGATATAGGAAGAGAAAGGATCAGTGGCTTCAAAGTGCTGAACCAAGAATTCTCAACTCAGTTAAAGTTCACTCAAGAATGACAGTAAAAGAAATGTCCAGACATAGAAGGACTCGGAATATTTAACATGCAAAGAACTTCTCTCTAAGAAACTCTAAGATATTTACCATACAGAGAACTTCTCCCTAAGAAACGCAAAAAAGTTAGTAACATATATTTTTAAATAAACACTGATTTCAAAAATTGTATTTTCAAATGAGAATATGCAGTTAAATTCCAGATGATTTAAAAATGTCGATGACAAGAATACCAAAGCATCTGTAGAGAGAAAGAAAATCTCAATAAAATGCTCCGTAATTAATAGGAAATAACAATTTTAGTATGTTAGGTAATGTTTTATGAGTAACTACTGGAATATAAGTAAGATACACAACTTTTAAACTATTAGAACTACTAGAAGAAAAAAGAAACTAAGAAAACTTAAACTCATATAATTTTATATGTTTTAGAAAAAAAAAATTCTCCTGTTTAATTATTTGACTAGTGCCTCTTTGGTGTCTGAAGTTTCCTTCTTGTGATCAGAAGAACGGCAGCAGAATCTGTCCCAGAGAGGGGACACTTGTACCTTAGACCGATTCTGCAACAGTGAATCTTTTCTCTCATTTTTCCAGAATGAAGGAGAATGTATCTGATACCCTCTGCCCTGTTCATACACTAAGAATGTTCTGAAAAAACAATACAAGGGCTGGATTTGATATGAAAGAATACAAGTAATTTTCAAATATATTTATCCAGGAGCATTTTCATTTAAAATATGTTGTTTCTTCAAATCCTGTTCTCAAACCAACTTACATCAGACCTTGGTACTCCCACGCTCTAGAGACACTCCACACTCGGCCCTTTCCTGTTCAGATCCACACTTATCTTCACTTCACTAGAGCTGTTGTTCAATTCATGACCTTCCCATCACTGAACTTGTTAACAGCATTAAATTAAATGATGAAACACATTTTTATTTTTTTCGTTAAAGTTGTATTATCTAATCATGCATGCTTAATTTTTAAAATATTTTTACTCATTTTTGAAACTTACAGAAGAAATCATCACAACATGTAAAGTGTTGCATAGGGCTTTTGTCACTTAATATAATACAATGTTTAGGGAATATCCATTGATTTTCGTTAGTATATAGTATTACATATTGTGAATATGTTATATATATTTATCTATTCTGCTCTTTATTGGCATTAAGTTTTCTTCCAGTTTAGCACCATTTCAGTTAATGATGCTATGAAAATTTTGCAAGTATTTTGTGAACATAAGCATATGTTTCCACAGGGTATATACCTAGGGGTGAAGTTTACTGGGTAAGGGGGTATGTTTATTCAAATATATGAGATACCGTGAATATTTTTTCCAAAGTGTTTGTGTCCATTTGAATTTCTTTCAGCAACTTTATGAGCATTTTCTTTATTCCACTTTGCCACTTATGCTTAGTATTATTATGATTCTTATGTTTTAGTGTATCTGTTGTTTACAATGTGGTTTTTAAAAGCACACTGTAGTAACAATGTGCTTTTAATCTGCATTTTCTAACTAGGTGTTGAGGACTTTCCATATGTTTCTTGGATATACAGATTTAGTTTTAGGAACTGACTGTTAGGTCTTCTTCTTCTTCTTCTTCTTTTCTTCTTCTTCTTCTTCTTCTTCTTCTTATTATTATTATTATAGTAGTAAACTGCACTGCCTCATATACCTATAGTAGTTCTCTGTGTATTCAGAATACAAGTACTTCCCGTTTTATCAAGTGTTATCAACCTGATTTCTCATTGTGGGGCTTGGCTCATGAATTTGTATTAAGAGGTATAACCGTGTCTTTTGTTAAGAACAAAACTTTTATTCTAATGTTTTCAAATTTCTTAATACTTACTTTTATTATGGCTTTAATATTAGTGCATTTTTATGTATTAATAAATCATTCCCTCCACTAAAGTTATAAAATATTCTGCTATATTATTTTACATTATGGATCAAATTATCTTTTATCATATATGGATAAGTAAGGGTAATAATACATTGATTTAAAAGCCATATTTCCTACAAACTGATGCCATATTTCTCTTTAAGTGATCATGTATTTACAGATTTGTATCTAGAATCCCCATTCTCTTATATTAGTTTATTTCTATATCCTGTAGCAATATCACATTTTCTCAATTATTTTGACTTTATCAATTTTTGCTTTCTTTCAAGAAAATCTTTCACCTTGTACATCTTAGAAAGTATCTTGGCCCTTTGCATTTCCATATAAACTTCAGAACCAACTATTTTTCTTATTGGGTTGAGGGAAAATTGAAAACTGATAAGTGCAATATTGATTTTTATAATTCATAAATATCCATCTCCACTTTCTATTTAACAATTATTAAAATACTACTTTATCAGTGGAAAATGTTTATATACCTTTTTTTAACTTATATTTTAAGTTCAGTGGTACATGTGCAGGTTTGTTGCATAGGTAAACTTGTGTCATGGGGGTTTGTTTTACAGGTTATTTCATCACTCAGGTATTAAGCCTGGTATCCATTAGTTGTTTTTACTGATCCTCTCCCTCCTCCCACCCTCTACCCTCCAAAAAGGCACAGTGTGTGTTGTTTCCCTCTGTGTGTCTATGTGTTCTCATTGTTTAGCTCCCACTTGTTAGTGAGAACATGAAGTGTTCAGTTTTCTGTTCTGTTCCTGTGTTAGTTTGCTAAGGATAATGGCCTCCAGCTCCATCCATGTCCATGCAAAGGACATGATCTCATTCTTTTTTATGGCTGCATAGTATTCCATGGTGTAAATGTACCACAACTTTTATATTTTTATTAGATTTATTTATGCCTTCATATTTTTGGCATATATGTTTCATTAATATTTTAACTAATTATTTATGTTTAAATATACCATTCATTCTTTTAATATTTAGTTCAGCAAATGTGCTAACTTCTTATTATTCCAATTGCTAGGTATGTCTATTCTAAGTTTGCCTTCCGGAATGGGGCTATAACCAGTGGATTATTGAGGGTGGCTCAAGGACACACTGGGCCCACTGTAGAATGGAGCAGTCTCAAAACTCCACTGACACCTGAACTCCATAAGCCCCTGCTCTGACAGGAGAACTGCTACCCCACACCCATGAGGTGAATTAGAAAGTTAAACATACCACATGTGAGAGGCAAGAAAGCCTGCCCTGCACCAACTGTCAGAGAATTATGGCTGCTGCTCTACTTCTCTTCGAATCTCATGGACATTTCTCTTGTGATGTAGCGTAACTTAGAATGGTCTATAAAATGCAATTCTAGCTTAGGTACCTAACATAGTATAAAAACCTCTAAAATCCCAGTTTTCTTCCAGATGAAAGGATTATTCTAGATATTTGTCATATTTGTCTGTTCTCACACTGCTCTAAAGATACTACCTGAGACTGGGTAATTTATAAAGGAAAGAGGTTGAATTGACTCAGTTCCACATGCCTGAGGAGACCTCAGAAAAATAAACTTACAATCATGGCATAAGGTAAGGGAGAAGCAAATA